>NC_058403.1:124566397-124608731 GCF_002201575.2 Neomonachus schauinslandi
TATATATATATATATATATATATATATATATATATATATATATATATCATGTTGGTATATAGAGATAGATATTTATATATCATGTTGGTTCTGTTTCTCCGAAGAACCCTGACTAATACAATGAACTTTGAGGTTATTATAACTGAAATAAGTCAAACACAGGAAGGCAAATACTGCATGATCTCACTTCTACGTAGAATCTAAAATAGTCAAACTCATAGAAGCAGAAAATAAAATGGTGGTTGCCAGGGATTGAGGGGGCAGAGGTAATGAGGAGGAGATGGTCAAAGTGTACAAAGTGTCAGGCGTGCAAGATAAGTAAGTTTTGGAGATGTACTGTACAGCATAGTGCCTATAGCTAACAATACTGTATTGCTGGGACACCTGGGTGGCTCAGTCATTTAGCATCTGCCTTCGGCTCAGGTCATGATCCCGGGGTCCTGGGATCGAGTCTCTCATCAGGCTCCCTGCTCAGCCTGGAGTCTGCTTCTCCCTCTCCCACTGCCCCTGCTTGTGTTCCCTCTCTCACTGTGTCTCTCTCTGTCAAATAAATAAATAAAATCTAAAAAAAAATACTGTATTGCTTAAAATTAAGAGGCAGAACTAATGTTAAGTGTTCTGACCGCACACATAATAGTAACAACAACAACAACAACAACAATAGTAGTAATAATAAAGGGGCAAGAGGAAACTTTGGAAGGTGATTGACATGTCTATGGCCTTGGTGGTGATGGTTTCACAGGTGGAAACTTAGCCCCAGACTCACTGAGTTGTAAATGTTAAATATGTATAGACTTTACATGTTGATTACACCTCACTGAAGTGTTCCAAAGAAAATCAGGGACTGAGGGGTGGGACCACAGTGGGGGCAAGGCTGAGTGCCGAGATAAGAGCACCTAGGGGGTATGGCAGGAAGGAAGGGGCTGCAGACAGGAGAGCAGAGCCATGGCCAGAGGGGTTTGGGGTGGCCCAAGAGTGGCCTGCTGTCCTCTCTCAGGCTCTCTCCATGTCCCTGCAGGGAGCTCTCCCTCATGGTGCAATGCCTTCTTACTTAGGCACCTTCCAGGAGGTGAATGAGGGATGAGCGGTGATACACGAGGCTGGCGCCCTGCTGAGTACCGTCAGGAATGGTGCAGCAAGGGTCAAGAGTGGCTTTTTCATACTGTGGGTCACCATTCCCTAGGTGTTCATCAAATCAACTGAAAGCAGAATTTTCAAGCATTTTTAAAAAGGAAATAGAAAACAAAATAGCCTAGAATAGAAAACAGCAAAGTGCTTTGCACATAGTGAATGTAAGTTTTATGTCATTAAATTTTTGTATCCGGTGTGCGAGGGTGTGTGTCTAATTATACTACACTGGGTTGCGATACAAAATGCTTTTTTTAATTATAGATTGCGGTCAACGAGTTTGAAGAAACCAAACCGCCGGTCTAGAAATCTTTCTTTGTTCATTATCTTTGCTTTTCAGAAATATGGGAAAGTCCCCTCTGAACTTAGCACATTTTATTCTATTAGTCAAGTGAGCACGCACCGAGCAGCTATTCCTGCTGGAGACTCAGAAGAATGGGTGCCTGCCCCTCAGGAGGTTATGCTGGGGCTGGGCCAAAAACCAACGTAGAAGGCACTGTGACAAAAGGGGCAAGAGTGGGGCTAGATGAGAAGCTGGATGTTTTAATGTGGCCACTCTGACGCCACCTTCTTGACACTTTTTAAAATCATCAGTTTGCGAAACAGAATCTTATCACGCCTGACAAGATCCTCACCCCAGCCAAGGAGGCTCAGGACTAGGATAGGAATGTCTGTGTACTTGGCCTTTTTTTTTTTTTCAGCCTAAAGTTTAATAGCTGGGTTTCAGACTGAGTCAAAATGTCCCCGCATCAAGACAACTGTGTGAAACAGCTGCTGTTGTTACAGTCAAGATGCTGCAGGAAAGTTCCACGGACCTTCCCTGTGGTCCCCCCTCACACAAACTCTCGTTTCTCCACTTTGCCAATTTGAGGTCAGTGTGCCTTAAAAAGGGTGGCATTTGTGTCAGCCAGTCCTGGCCTCCTGGGTGAGAGCTAAGTAAACAGGAGTCCTGGGGAAAGACCATTTCTTCATGAGGGCCCACGGTGGATTTTTCCAGGGGAATGAAAGGTTGCCTTTGTACAGAGGAGAAGGGAAACAGAATCTGCTGTTTCACGGCTGCCCATTCTCCATGACCTCATCAGTGTTGACTTTCTCGCCATTTCATCTCTCTTGGAGCCACAGAGAAGGCAGGGAGGAGCCTGGCGAACAGTGCCACCTTCACTATAGAGAGCGGTCAGGGGAGGGGGAGAAGTCACTGACAGCTGCCCCTCACGCCGGGTGACACGGGCTGAAGGAAGGAGGGGGGCAGCGGGAGTCCCTGAAACAAAGCTGCCTTGCCTTGGACAAGGTGTGTGCAGGTTTCAAATGCCTACCAGCCAGACATCGATTTTTGGCTTGCATTATTTTTCTCAGGAGGAAGCAACATGGAAATGACACCTGCCCTGTAATTTAGGCACTTCCTGGAAAACCATAATTACCCATCACATTATAATTACCCACCACTGCTCTCTTCCATTTGGAACCCTTGTTTCCGTGAGTTCTATTCTTAAATTCCTTCCCCGCCCTGAGAAACAAGACAAAGCATTTGAAATGGTTTCTTGGTGAATATTTTTCTCCTCCTAGGACCTTTATATATTCCCTGCTACCCCTTGAACATCTATTTTAATTTTCATATAAATGAGATTATTTTTCTAAGTGACTGAAAGGAAAAGAACAAGGGGTTATTTTCCACGACCAGCAAAGAATAGAACTGAACGTCATCTGATTTTGTTTCTTCTTTAAAACGTCTAGAGAGAATCCTGCTTCTTCAGGCGGAGCCAGCCTGGTGCCTCAGTAAGGACATACTACCACCCAGCTGTTTGACCTTGCACGAGGCACCCCTCTTTCCAGGGGCTGGCTTTCCAATGAGAGAAACGAGGTTTAGATTAAATCTGCATTTTTCAAGGGCTGGAGTTCCAACATCAGGGATTTTAGGTGACACAAGAGCAGAGCATCAAAGGACATGGAAGCTGGCTCTGAAAGAGCGCTTTCCTTTGCAGTGACCTTTTGGGGTTTTTTTTGTTTTAAGATTTTTATTTATTTATTTGACAGAGAGAGACACACAGCAAGAGAGGGAACACAAACAGGGGGAGTGGGAGAGGGAGAAACAGGTTCCCCGCTGAGCAGGGAGCCCAACGTGGGGCTCCGATCCCAGGACCCTGGGATCACGACCTGAGCCGAAGGCAGACGCTTAACGACTGAGCCACCCAGGCGCCCCGACCTTTTGGTTTTTTAATCCTGTAGAAGAGAAGGTCTCCGTTTGGTGCCCACGGGCCTTTAACGCTTCTCTAATGACTTTGATCTTCCTTTACAACAGATTGAGCAGGTCTTAGGTCCTAGCCACCTGCTGGCAATTGCAGCTGGAATTTAATAACTTCATTTTGATTTTATGATTTTTATTTTTTTCTGCCACCTTCTACTTATTTTAACTATATCTAATTTTCTATTTATGGTGAAAATACAGCATCTTTTTAGTTTTTATTTTCTGGTTGAAAAAGGGCTTCCCATTTTAACATGGGCGGGGAAAGCAGGGCTTGAGGTAGGGAGGCGCTTTAAGTAAACCTGTCAGGATTAACCTCTCCAAATATTAGAAAAGACCAAGGAAAAATATACAAAGAGGTTTTTTTAAAGATTTTATTTATTTATTTGAGAGAGAGAGAGACAGAGTGTGAGTGTGGGGAAGGGTAGAGGAGAGAATCTCAAGCAGACTCTCCAGTGAGCGCGGAGCCCATGCAGGCTCGATTCCATGACCCATGAGATCAGAACCTGAGCTGAAACCAAGAGTCAGACGCTCAAGAGACTGAGCCACGCAGGCGCCCCACAAAGAGTTTTTATATACGCCTTGTCTCCCTACACACACAGCCTCCCCTACTATCAACATCCGGCACGAGAGTGCCATGTCGATTACAAGTGATGTACTTATACTGACACATCATTGTCACCCAAAGTCCATAGTTTACATTGGGGTTCACTCTGGGTGTTGTACATTCTATGGGTTTGGAAAAAGGTGTAATAACATGTATCCACCATTACAGTTTAATACAGAGTAGTTTCATTGCCCTAAAAATGCTCTGTGCTCCACCTACTCATTCCTCCCTCTCAACTCTCAACCCCTAGCAACTACTGATCTTTTACTATTTCCCATAGTTTAACTTTTCCAGAATGTCATCTAATTGGAATCATACAGTGTGTAGCCTTTTCCGATTGGCTTCTTTCACTTAGTAATATGCTTTAAGTTTCCTCCGTATCTTTTCATCGCTTGACGATTCATTTCTTTTTTAGCACTGAATATTTATTGTCTTCATGTACTTCAGTTTATTTTATCCATTCATCCACTAAAGGACATTGTGGTTGCTTCCAAGTTTTGGTAATTACAAGTAAACATCCATGCGCAGCTTTTATGTGGACATAAATTTTCAACTTGTTCAGGTAAATACTAAGGAGTTCAATTAAGTTCATACGGTAAGAGTATGTTTAGTTTGTAAGAAACTCCCTGTCTTCCAAAGTGGCTGTACATCTGGTATGCCCTATACATACTGCATTTTGAGATATTGATTGATTTGGTTACAAAAAAGTTTAGCAAGTAAGTGCATTTGCAAATATGGAATCCTAGAATAATGAAAATAGACTATTTTCTTCCCTCTTTTGCCTTTTCTTATTTTTGCTGGTTTCCATTTTTCCCTTTGTTAATTTGAAAGTTCTATCTACTTTTCCATTCCATTCTCTCCTGGGTCACTTATATGTGGAGAGCATCTTTTCTAGAATATTTTCAGCAGATGGGGTTAGCCTTAGAAAAATTTCTTTTTCCTTAACGGGTGAATCACTTCAAAAGGCACAGTCCTACGGAGCCTATTTCATTAGCTTGTAGCTTCTAGTACTAGATGGGAAGTGTAATGCCAACCTGATTCTTTTCTCTTTTCAGATAAGTTGAGGTAATTGCCTGGACCCTATAACATTTTCCTCTTTTATCCTTTATGGTTCAGAAATAGCCAGGTACTTTCTTGTCCGTTCAGCCTGAAATTCAGAAAATCCTTTCAGTCTTGCAGATTCAAGTCTTCCTTCTGTTCAGGGCAATATTTTTCTATGACATTTATTATTTCTTTCATCTATTCCCTTTTCTCCTTCTGGAAGTCCTGTTATTCATATGTTAGGTCATTAGATCTGCCCTCCAAGACCAATTTTTCCCCTGATTTCCATCTCTATAATTTTGTTCTGTACTTGAAGCTATTTGCTGACCTTGATTTTCCAGGCTGCTTATCTGAATCTCAGTGGTGGTCATTTTCTCCTTCAGCTCTTCAATTGAACTGTTTAGTTGGGAAATCACATTTTTAGCTCCACAGTCTCTTTTTACTGTATTTAAATATCTGCAGGGCTTATTATTTTTTTAAATTCGTGTTACCATCTGCCTCTTTCAGCAGTTCTAGTTCATTGGATGTACCTTCTGTTTGTCCTTCCTCTCCCTGCCAGCTCACTGAGGCTCAGGTTCAAGTGCTGGAGCACCCTAAGGGATGGGCATTCTGTCAGTGGAAAAAGGCGAAAGGACGCTATCCTCATCAAGGCAGCTTAGATGTGGGCACACTGCCCATTTCCTGTGGAAGCATCTAGAAAATGCTTCCCTGGTCTGGGTTCCATGGAGTCTCCAACCTCAGGAACAAGGGAACTTAACCCTTACTGGTTTAACAACTTCTTAGCTGCTGAGATGAGGCACAGGGGACAAGGTGTCTCTACCTGGCCCAGTGTCAGCCTTCCCCTGAGGGGCCACAGATCAGGGTCTAAGTTCCTCAGGCTCCACCTCTTCTCAAACCTTGTTTCATGTACAAACTGATGGGGTAGAACAACTATTTCTCATTCTTTCCACTGGTCCCTACAACTGTTTAGTAAAGGAGAGAGAGAGAAATTAATTATGAAGTGGATGGAAAGGGGACCACAGTCAGGTTACCATATCCCCAGAATCACCTCTAAAATATCCCTTAAAAATAAAAAGTTTTAAAAGATTTATTTATTTATTTTAGAGGTGGGGAGAGGGGAGAGGGAGAGGGAGAGAGAGAATCCTCCAGCAGACTCCTTGCTGAGCGCAGAGGCCTACACTGGCTCCATCTCAAGACCCTGAGATCATGACCTGAGCTGAAACCAAGAGTCTGCGGCCCAACCGACTGCACTACCCAGGCGCCCGTCCGTTAAAAATAAATTTAAGGTAAAAAAGCAAGAGGATTTACAGAAACATATCAAGTAAATAATATTATAGGTAGTACATGATATGACAACAGTCACAAAGGTGGTGTGTGAATGACAAAGCCTGAGAAATACTGCACCAGAAAAATGTTGACTTTCCCTTCCAACTCTGGTGTGTTATTACTCTGTATAGCAGAATCACCCAATATTCTTCCAACAGTGTTGTGTACCCCTTTAAAGGAAAAAAAAGGGAGCGATCACAATCAAGATAACTAGTGAAATGACTTCTCCGTGGTCAGGCGACCCATATATACATATACACACACACACCACACACACACATACATACACATACATATGCATATATATTTTCATAAGTATACCATGTACGCATGATACATATGCATCATATGCATATACATAGATCTCAGATTGGAGGCAGATAATTAAAGAAAGCAAGGAGTCAGGGATTATAATGTTTTATGTATAATCCAGTTGAGTGACAGCAGCAAGGACACAGACCGCTGGCCCTATTAGAGAAGGGCGGGACCGGAGTTGTGGCCATCCTAAGGACTTCCTCTCACAGGGCACCCTCTCCATTTACCGCAGCGAAAAATCTCGTTCAAACTCAGAGCCTCCGTGTCTCCTTTGTTGTATGGTGTTCATTGTTACTCCTCCAGGCAGTGTGGGGAAGTGGGGGAGGGAAGGTCACTGCGGCACCTCTTAGAAGCCCTGAGGGCACACATACCCCCCTCAAAGCCACAGACACACACGCAAGCCTTAAACATTCCAACATCCCCAGCCCCAGGTCACCGGGCTGCCTTTAGCTCCTCGACAACAAAAGGGGCCTGGCCCAGCGTGCGAGGGGTCCTGCCTCCATTTGCAACGGACTCGCCCAATTTGTTCGACTTCCCTGAGGACTGAACACTAAGCTCACCACTAAGCTCACCAAAGTGCCTCCCCGACTTCAGGAAAACTTCAGGCCCGAGGGGATGGACAGAAAGGGCTGCGGTCGGGTCGCCTGCCTTGCCCGCTTCCGGTTGACTTTGTTTAAGGAGCACGAAGCACGGGGAGGGCACCCAGCCTGTAAGAGCGGCGCGCAGGCCTGCGGGCCAGCGGGGCGAAATGAGCGCTCTTGAAGGGGTCCTCGGCGGCGGGCGCACCCACTTGCCACCAACAAGTGGCAGAGCCAGGGCCAGGCTGCAGCCCTCCCAACTCCGATCCAGGGCTCGCTGTGTCACTGCCCTGGCTGAGACCACCCCCCCCCCCAGCCCCCTTGGCTTATGATAGGGAGTTTGTCGCTCCAAAGCAAACTCCCCTTCGTTCCGAAGTCGGCCTCGGTGCCAGCAAAGAAAGCCACTACGCCCTCGGCGCGGGGCTCGCCACACCTGTGACCTTTTCAAGGCCTCCCTGGCCCCGAGCCCCGCGTGAGCGGAAGCACGTAAGTGTGCGTGTGCGCGTGCGTGCCCGAGCGCACACGCGGCTCTGGCTCGGCGCACTGGCCCAGCCGCGGGGCACCGGCGCACGGGGACCGACGAGCCCGGCCTGCGCCGCACAGAGGTCGGCTGGCCCGGTTGGCGCGTGGCCCAGCCCGCGGGGGGTGCGGGGGGTTCGGAGAATTCGGTCATTGTTCGCGGGGCCGGGCGGTCGCCGCTGCAGCCGGCGGGCCGCAAGCCATTCAGCAGACAGACGGCGTCTCGCGCTGCGGCGGCGCGTCTCCCGCGCGCACCTGCCCGCGCCCCTCCCCTCCCCGCCCGCCATCTGTCGTCTGCGCGCCATTGTCAGCAGCCGTGGCCGGCGTCCTGGACGACGCCCAAGGGGACCCGGGGCTTAGGCCGGGCGAGAGGCAAACAAGGAGAGTTTATTCCCAGTCGCATTTGGAGGTGACCTTAAGCAAAAAAGCCGAGCCCGGGTGTGTGTAGGGGGGGCATCCGCCCACTCTCCCACCCTCCGGCTTTCGGCGCAGGGTTTCTTTTGGGGCCCCTCCTGGACCCGGACGCCCATGGGCCGTGATCAGAGCGGGAGCCTCCTGCTTGAGCTTTCTGGGATGTTCTCTGGGACTGGAGAAACCTGTCAGCTGGCAGATCCCGCCGCTAGCTTCCTTGAAGAGCCCCTGGGAGCCCGTTTCAAATGCAGATGCTGGTTTTGTCTGCACGTCTGATCCTCCAAGTCTACCCCAATTGTCCAGGCCTCTTGGGATACTGGATTGAAAGAAGAGTTTCTCTTTTCAAGTCCCACCAGCCAGCCTGCTGTCCTGGCAGTCTTTTCTTCACCCACATTTGTTTAATATCTCACATCTATCTTTCTTTAATGTCACTGGAAGTTTCAAATGCTTTGATGTATCCTGACCAAAAAGAAAACAAACATACCAAAACAAAACAAAACAGCTATGCTCATTGTGGTCATTGTGAGCTTGCCTTTTCAGAGTAGGACTTTTGTCCCCCAAAGATTCTAATCCTCCCTCCCTCCTAGGTACTTCCCCAGCCCCAGCCTGAGGAGCTCACCCTCTGCTCACCCAACCCCACCCCACCATCTTCGTCCCCCCTCCCCTCCCATCACCTCTTTCCACAGATGGGAAACCAAAGGCAAAGAGACAGGAGATGCTGTGGATAGATATGGACTTTCACTCTCTGGATTTACAACAAAAAGTACCCACACTCAATCGGGATTACTCTTTCTAACAGGCGTTTCCATGCAAAGAGGGATGTCAGAGCTCAAGGGGGTTAGATGTAGGGCTTCTCCATGTCAGTAGCTGTCTGTCTCTTGACCCTGCTGCCAGGAAAAGGGAGCACCCAGAGGTTTCCGACCCCCTGGAAGCATGCTCACCACACCAGGCAGAGCAGGATCCCATACGGAGGCTCTCCTCCTCTAGAACTTTGAGTGCCTCCAACTCGTAATTCCCCATCCAAACGAGGGCCTGGTAGGGAGAAATCAGAATTAAGAATGGAGAAGCCTTGCTGGGATAATGCACCTCAGGCCTCCTCCCTTGGACAGAACTAGAAACAAAAAATGTACTTCTGTGAATCCCCTTTCCCATACCCTTCAACTCACAGATGGATTCTTTAAGTGTGTTAATATTACTCATGATTCCTGGGCTCTATGTGTGTGTAGGTAATACATGCACGTGGTACAGAAAATTCAAAAGGAACAAATGGTTATTCGGTGAAAAACAATTTTCCCTTCCACCCTGTACCCAGAATGCCAGTGTTTGGTTTTCTGTTTCTGTTTGGCCCCAAGAAGACTAGACTTCCCTCTGGGCCTCTGGGCTCCCGACTTTCCTCCAGCTGTGGGATCTGGTACAAGACTCTCCTTCTCCCTGACCCTCCGCTGCCTCCCCAGTACTACAAGGGTAAGAACACTCACCACATGAGGTCCTTAGGACCAATGAGAACGTGTGAAATGTGTTCTAGGCCTGCTGAAGCCTTGTCAGTTATCACTGTTAGAAACAAAGCACAGTTCTCACACCCCTCCCCTGGTCTAGCAAGATCCGAGAGAATAGGATTTGAAGGTCTTGGATAAGAAGAGGAAAGCTTTGGGGAAGGCTGGGTGACTCAGTCAGTTAAGCATCTGCCTTCAGCTCAGGTCATGGTCCCAGGATCCTGGGATCGGTCCCGTGTCAGGTCCTTGCTCAGCGGGGAGCCTGCTTCTCCCTCTCCCTCTGCCTCTCCCCCTGCTTGTGCTCTCTCTCTCTCTCTCTCTGACAAATAAATAAATGAAATCTTTAAAAAAAAAGAAGAGGAAAGCTCTGGCAGCTGGGACACTCTAGGCTGTTACAATGTGAAGGACAGCTGGAGTTAAGAAAAAATGGGAACAAGAGGCTGAAGAGAGGTGTGTCAGGTTATGCCGCATAACAAACAACCACAAACTATATATGATAATAGGAATTTTATTCTTGCTTAGCATCTGTGGGCCACCTGTAACTCTGCTTGAGGTCGTGGATTTGTGGGGTAGCTGGAGTGGTTCCATTTCATGTGTCTTATTCAGGGGCTAGATTGAGGGGTCCAGCTCCCTAGGGGATATTCTTCCAGCAATGACAGAAGCGTGAGGCACAAAGCCAGACTACACGAGCATAATATCTGCTAACATCTTATTGGCCAAACTAAGTCACATGGCTAATCCAAAGTCAAGGGAGTAAGGTTCACTCTACCCAGTGTGAAACGGTGGCAAAGGTATGTATTGCCATGGAGCCAAGAATTGGGAGCAATCTTTCAATTCCTTCTCTCTACATTCCCTGCCTAGATAACACCTATCCCCAATAGCCTTAATACCACGCATTTGCTAAGGATTCCCTAACTTACATTCCAGTCCCACAGCTGTCCCCTAAGTTGTAAACAACCCCCCATCTCCACTTGCAGATATCATGCACTTCTCCAAGTGAATCTCTTGGTTCTCTGTCCCTACCCCAAACTGACTCCAGCAGTGGTCCCTCCTTCTACCCTCCTGCTCAAAGAAGACGCAAAGGATCACCTTTCACCCACTCTCTCCCTTACCCCCACCACCAAACTCAACTCATCAGCGTGATGCTGCCTCCACAGCATGCCTCGCCCTGGTCTAAAGCCCCAGCAGCTCTCGCCTGGATGACTGTCGTAGCTTCATAACTGCTCTCCCTGCTCTTCCTTTGCTGCTCCTTACACCGGTGGTTCCCATCTCAGAGAAGAGCAAAGTCCTTATAATGCTATACAAAGCCCTATATAACCTGCCCTCACTCCTCCACCTCTCTAGTACTCTGGTCCTCACACTTTCTGCTCCGGCCACACCACCCTCCTTACTGCTCTGCAGACACCATCAGGCGTACACTGGCCTCAGAGCTTTTGCATTTGCTGTTCCCTCTACCTGGAAAACTCTTCCTCTGAACTTCAACACTGCTAGTCCCTTGCTTCACCTCCCCAGGAAAACTTCCCCTGGCCACCTTATCTAGAACTTCACCCTTTACCCAAACTTTCAGGTCCCTTTCCTTACCACTATTGAACCAATTATACAATTTACTTGTTTGTTTTGTTTATTTTCTATCTCTAGGGGGGGATAATGTATACTCCATGGATGATGACCATCCCAGTTTGGCCAGGTCTGTCCCTATTCTAGCATTGAAATTACTGTGTCCCAGGAAATCCTTGGAAAACTGGGGTGTAAGTCACCCACAGTGCAGTGGTTTTTCTCTATTTTGTTCACTACTCCTTTATCTGGTGCCTAGCACATTGCCTGGCACTCAATAAATAGTGGTTGAATGAGTGAATAAACAACCACATTGATCATCTGAAAACTTTAATCAGATCACATCTCTGCAAGGCTGAAAATTTTTCAATGGCTCCACATTGCACTTAAAATCTAAACTGCTTACCATGGCTACAAAACCTGCCTAGGCTAGTGCTCGCCCACAACATCTTGTACCTTCTCTTCCAACACTCTCCTTGAGCTCGGGGCAGTCTAACCCCTTTCCCACCTCCTCAGGTACACCAACCCTTCCATACCTCTAGATCTTCACCTGTTTTCTTAGACTGGAATACACTTCCCTTGGAGGCTCCTGCTCATTCTTCAGTTTAGATGGGGTCCTCAGAGAAGCTTTCCTAGGCTGCCCTATCTAAGAGCATCCTCCCAGGCCTCCAGCTCTCCACCCTGTTTATTTCCTGCACACCACTCATCACTAACTGTAATCACTCCTGTTTGTTTATTTGTCTGTTTATGACCTGCTGCCCATGAGGGCAAGAGCTGTATCTGTCTCATTCTCTGCCATAGCACCACTGTCTAGAACACACCGAATGCTCTTAAATGTCTGCTGCAGCCATGCTCTGTGGTCAGAAAAGGAGTTGGCAAGACTTCATGCCCAGAGGAAGGAGTTAATTTCACTGGAGACCATGGGCTTTTTGAGCAATGAAGGAATTCTTTGGACCTTGTCAAGGAAGATACTAACTGTAATAAAAACAATATATACCATTGATTCAACACTTAACGTGGGCCAGGCACAGTGGTAAGCACCTTATATGCATCACCTCATTTAACCCCACAATGACCTCATTATTATCTCCACTCTCAGGTAAGAGAAGTAAGTGTAAAAGACACTGTCCATTGTCTGCCTAATACCAATTCTCCACATCTTCTTTGCTCATAGAACCTTTGTGTGGGGTGAGAATGTGTCCAGGCCTGGGTGACAGGTCACAAAAAGTCTGTTCCCTGCATTCCCAGGCTCCCTTGCAGCTAGAGCTGGCCATGCGAGCCTATTTTGGACAACGTGAAATAAGCAGGAGTATTCTGAGAAATCTTCTATTCCACATCCTTCTTTCTACCTTAAAGTGATATGTTGTCTGGAGCCCTGCAGCTATCTTGTGGCCATGAGAAAATGAGCCCAAGAATGAAAGCTATAAGGCTAAGCATGGCAGATCAGAAAAGGAAGGCCTCTGGTACTCTGGTAAATCACCTGAACCAACACAAACAACTGCCTACCTCTAGTCTTTGTTTTATGGAGTGAAATAAACCCCTATTTGTTTAAGCCACCATTAGCCAAATTCACTGTGACTTGCAACTGAATGCATTTTTAACCAATAGACTGGAGGTCAGATAATTGTGGAGAGAATCAAACCTAGAGAGCAAGAGTCCAGTTGGGAGGTTGACTGTGGAAGTCTAGCAGTGTAATGACTGGAACTTGAGCCCAGATTTTGTTGTGGTGATTGAAAGTAAACAGATCCTGAAGACATTGATTTTGAGGCCACTTAAAAAACAGAAGGCTAGGGCGCTTGAGTGGTGCAGTCAGTTGGGTGTCCAACTCTTGGTTTTGGCTCAGGTCGTGATCTCAGGGTCATGAGATGGAGCCCTGCAATGGGCTCCTCGGTCAGTGCTGAGTCTGCTTAAGACTCTCCTTCTCCCTCTGCCCCTCCTCCCCATGCTCTCTCTCTCTCAAATAAATAAATAAATCTTAAAAAAAAAAAAAAAGGCGGCCAAAAAAAGGAGGGAGGGGGTGTCACATATATTGCTGACCAGGACGTCATGGTGAAATTTCCAAAAATGACAGAGGGAAATCTACAGGGAAGGTTAGGGATCAAAGATGCAAGGACAAGGTGTAAAAGGACTACCAACTTTTAGTTTCTATTATGCTCCAAGCACTGTGTCAGAAGTTTTACAGTACCAGCTCATATGGACCTCCCAATTGCCTTGCAATGCAGGAATCATCTCCATGTTAAAGAAGAAGAAATTGAAGCTCAGGGAAGAAGTAAAGTAAAGTATCTAAGAGCTATAAATTCAAAGTAATCCCAATCAAAATCTTGACAGGCCTTTTTAAAATATAATTGACAAACTGATCTTAAAATTCATATGGAAATACAAATGATCTAAAATACCCAAAACAACTCTGTGGAAAAGGTTAAAAGTGGAGGACCAACATCTGATTTCAGAAGTTATTATAAAGCTATAGTAATAAAAACAGCATAGTATTAAATAAAAAGCTTCTGCACAGTGAAGGAAACAATCAACAAAACTAAAAATCAATGTACTGAATGGGAGGACATATTTGCAAATGACATATCTGATAAAGGGTTAGTATCCAAACTATATAAAGAACTTATATAATCAAAACCCAAAAAACAAATAATCCAATTAAAGCATGGGCAAAAGACATGAACAGACATTTCTCCAAAGAAGAAATCCAGATGCCCAACCGACACAAGAAAAGATGCTCAACATCACTCATCATCAGGGAAATGCAAATCAAAACTACAATGAGATATCATCTCACACCTGTCAGAATGACTAAAATCAACAACACAAGAAACAAGTGTTGGCGAGGATGTGGAGAAAAAGGAACCCTTTGCACTGTTGGTGGAAATGTAAAGGGATACAGCCATTGTGGAGAACAGTATGGAGGTTCCTCAAAAAGTTAAAAATAGAACTACCCTGTGATCCAGTAATTGCACCACTGGATATTTACCCAAAAAATACAAAAACACAAATTTAAAGGGATACGTGCACTTCTAGCAACATTATTTACAATAATCAAATTATGGAAACAGCCCAAGTGTCCATTGATTGATGAATGGATAAAGAATATATATATGTAATGGAATATTACTCAGCCATCAAAAAGAATGCAATCTTGCCATTTGCAACAACATGGATGGAGCTATAGAGTATAATGCCAAGTGAAATAAGTCATTCAGAGAAAGACAGATATCATATGATTTCCTTCATATGTGGAATTTTTAAAAAAGATTTTACTAATTTATTTATTTTAAAGAGAGAGAGAAAGAAAGAGAGGGTTCGAGCAGGGGGAGGGACAGAGAGAGAAGAAGAGGGAATCTCAAGCAGGCTACATGCACCAAGCCCGACTCGGATATTGATCGCATGACCCTGAGATTATGACCCGAGCTGAAATCAAGAGTAGGATGCTCAACTGACTGAGCCATCCAGGTACCCCTCATATGTGGAATTTAAGAAATATATCAGCAAAGGGAAAAAAGAGAGAGAGACAAATGAAGAAACAGATTCTTAATTATAGAGTACAAACTGATGGTTACCAGAGGGGAGGTGAGTGGGGGGGTGGGTGAAATAAGGGATAGGGATTAAGGAGTGCGCTTGTCATGATGAGCACCGGGTGATGTATGGGAGTGTCAAATCACTGTATTGTACACCTGAAACTACTATTACACTATATGTTAACTAATTGAAATTTAAATAAAAACTTTAAAAAAAAATAAAGTCCATCTTGTCATAAGGTGAAAGAAAGAAAGAAAGAGCAAAGATAAATAAATCAATAGAATAGAATAGAGAATCCAGAAATAAACCCATGCATATAAAAACAACTGGTCTCTGATAAAGGCACAAAAGTAATGCCTTGGAGAAAGGACAGCATTTGCAACAAATAGTGCTGGAGTAATTGGGTAAGTACACGCAAAATGAAGACTATGAAGAAAGAGGAGAAGGGCCGGGAGAGGAGAGAACTTGGGGCCACTTCTTGCACCACTAATAAAAATTAACTCAAAATGGATCATAATCCTTAACGTAAGAGCTGATACTATACAACTCTTAGAAAACATAGGAGTAAATCTTCATGATGTCGTGTTATTCATTATTCATAGCAACTTTGTTTATAATAGCTAAAACCTAGGCAAAAAGAGCAAAGGTCCTTCAAAAGATGACTAGATTAACAAACTACAGTACAACCATACAATGGAATACTACCTAGAATCAAAGAAAGTGAACTACTGGGGCGCCTGGGTGGCTCAGTCGTTAAGCGTCTGCCTTCGGCTCAGGTCATGATCCCAGGGTTCTGGGATCGAGCCCCGCATCCGCGGGAAGCCTGCTTCTCCCTCTCCCACTCCCCCTGCTTGTGTTCCCTCTCTCACTGTCTCTCTGTCAAATAAATAAAATCTTTGTCAAATAAATAAAAGAAAAGAAAAGAAAGTGAACTACTGAGACAGACAACAGCATGGATGAAACTCAAGGGAACTATGCTGAGTGAAAGAAGCCAGATAAAAAGAGTACCTATTGGAAGAGCCCATTACTGTAAAAGTTTAGAAAAGGCAAACTCATATATAGGAACAGAAAGCAGATCAGTGGTTACCTGGGGAGGGGAGGGGTGAAGGGAGGGGTTATAAAGGGGCACAGGAAACTATGGGGGTGATGGATATCTTCATTACCTTGATTATGGTGACAATTTCATGGGTGTGTATATTAAGCCAAAACTTAGCCCATCGTTCAGTGTAGTTTATTATATGCCAATGATACCTCAATAAGACTGTTTTTAAAAAACATCCAAAAGCATGTAGGGGCTCAGCAGAGAAGCCCTTGCCGGATCGCTAGAGCTCAAGAGCCGAGCTCACTCCACCGCCACAGCCTGCCCCCAGATGGCCAAAGGCTGTTGGCAGGAGCTGTGTGTGTGAAAACTATGGCTGGAATAGCTGGAATTCTTCATATAAATTCCAGGAAATCCAGACTTCTGGGCACCATATGAAAACATTAGAGGGAAAAAATGGCTCATTTTCTGAGAAAAATGAAGCATATTTTATGGGGTCATGGAGCCTCTGAAATACCACCAACAACCCTTCTCCTTAGTGCTTGTTGGGCTGGGAATGGGTGAGGAGAAGAGAAGACCCCAGTTCCGCCTGCCCTTTCCAGCCAGGCTCTCACGCAGACACAGGCCGAACGCAGAGATGGAACTCCTACAGGCATCCGGGGAGGTAAGAGGCAGGCTGCTGCAGAAGCCCCGAACTCAGAGACAGGGGAAGTTGAGCCATTCAGGTGAGTCAAGGCAGGGGCGCCTGCGGGACCCCAAGGGAGGCTGCGTCACCTGCGGTTTCCCTGTTGTCCAGGCGGAGGTGGAGGCTGTTCCCAGCAAGGGCAAGCTCTTCTCTGCAGGTAAAGGTGCACACAGACACAGCTGCGGCGGCCCTGGCTGTGGTCAAGGCAGCAAATCGAGGACCCCGTCTTCCTAACCAGATCAGACTCCTTATTAGCACTGTTTATCACCTTGTAACAAGGAAAGGGGGGGGTCACTAGAAGTTCTAGTGGGACCCTGTCTTTTGTCTCTGTGGGGGGTTTTTCCCCTAGAGCAGACCACCAAGAATCCAGGTGAACTTTGTTGTTCCCCTGAGAGCTATTACCAAGACCACTTGTATTCCTCAGCAGCTTCTGTCAGGAAGAAGACATCATGGTGCCCCCACCCACTGCCCCACCACAGGTTGTTCCTGGGGGCTATTCAGCCCTGGGCCCAGTGATGAGCTAACTACCATCCAAAATTTAGTATTCTCCTCATTTCCCTTCCAAGACTGGTCTCACTAATCCCACCTTCTAAACTCAGGAAGGTCCTGCCCCTCAGAGTCTCATTACTTTGAGTTGTACGTGGTCACAATGTGTTGACCACGTACAAACCTTCCATTTATTCAGGCCTGTTTGTCTGCCCATGGTCATACTGCACCAATTCCCATTTCTGGGCCATTCTCCTATGCTGCTCCTCGCATAGAATGCCCTCCAATTCAAACACTGTTCATACTCAAAGGGGAAGCTCCAACCCACCTATTTCTGGAACCTCTCCCTGCTATGTCAGCGCTATGAATCCTCTCTCCTTGATCTCCAGCGGCACACCACATCGAGGCGGTGTCCCTGTGCCTCCCTATAATCCTCCAACGCTAGCCTGGTCCCTGCAGCCAACTTGGGTGTCCCTCCTGCATCTTTATTTCTTCTAGATCACTGAGATGCAAGCTCCTGCTTGCACACACAAAAGGTATGCCACAGATGTAATCCATTTCTCCCTCAAAAACAAGACTTTGCTTTGTCCAAATTTCCTTCTCTCCATCTGAGAAATGGAAATAGTTTGGAAAATTCCAGCAGGGGAGTGTTCAGCCTTATTTGAGTTGTGCAAGTGGGAAAAAAAATGTGCTTTTTCCCAAATTAACAAATTCCCCAGGCTTTCCTCTGAAAGCAACTCACAAACCTCTGAGCCCGGTATGTAAGCTTGCCAGGGTCTTCACCTCTCTGAAGAATGAACTGTCCTCCTGTCTATACGTCTTATGCACACATGCATTTGTGGGTGAAGGAGGAGGATGGAATCAGAGTAGAAGTTAACCGATCTTGAAAATGAAGCATGTGACAAGTGGAAAGAGGCAAGCCCTTTGATGCCCATGTCCCCTGGCTTTCCAGTGTACTAAGGAAACAATTTCTTAGCGGCAGTATGCCCCTACCTGTCTCTATTCTCCCTCCGTATGTACCCAAATTCACTCATCCATCCATTCAACAAACACTAATTGAAAGTCAAATGTGGTTGGCAGTTTCTAAAATGGCTCCCGGTGATCCTGTTTCCTTGTTCTTGTGTTCTTGTGTAATCCCCTCCCCTTGAGTGTGCCCTGGGCCTAATCACTTGCCTCTAATGACTAGAATACAGTCAAAGTGATGGGAAATCAAATTCAACATTAGCTTACAAAAAACAGCAGCTTCCATCTTGCTCACACTCTCTCCGAGGTTCTTCTTGTTTACTGACCCTGATGAGGTCAGCCGCCACGTTGTGAGACGCTCTGAGGAGAAGCCCGAGTGCCGGGAAATGGAGGGCAGATTCTGGCCAACAGCCTGGTGAGGGTCTGAGGTCCTCAGTCAGCAGATTGCAAGACAGCGAATGCTGCCAACAGCCCTGTGAGCTGGAAGCCGGTCCTCCCCACTTGAGTCTTCAGAGGATAGCACAACCACGGCAGCCCTTGTGAGAGAGGCTGAGTGGGGGACCCAGCCCCCTGCATCCATGTTCCTGACCCGCAGATAATAAATGCTGTTGTCTCAAGCCTCTGCATTTTGGAGTACTTTGTTATGAGGCAATATAGAATTCACGCACCAACTATGTGCCAAGCACTCTTGTTGGCTCTGACACACAGCAGAGGACAAAACATATGTCCTTGTCCTCATGTAGCTGACAGTCTAGTAAGGGGAGGCAGATGATAAATAAACACAGAAAAGATCAAGCAGGGAAGGGGAATGGGAAATTGCCAGAGTTTCGGTGGCTCGTGAGGTGGGGAGTAGGGGGGACAAGGACAGTGGTTGTAGCTTTTTAAATGGGGCGTTTGGAGAGGACTGAGAAGGGGCCATTTGAGCAGAACCTTGCAGGGAGAGCATGAGCCATGGGCATCCGGGAGGAAAAGTGTTCCAGACGGAGGAACAATCTAGAATGAGTTTTTGTTTTGCTCAGCAAAATAAAACTTCAAAAGGAAAGACTTTCAGCTTCTCTTTTTAGCCTATAGAAAAATAACTAAACATAGGCAGCCCACCAGAAATGCATTCCAACTTTCTTCCGGCTCCAGAGAGAGCTCAGAGTCCAGACAGAGGTAAGCTGTGTTTCTATTTTGTTTGTTTCCTGTGTCCTTGATAGAGACAGTTACTCAGCACGGCAGGTGGGGCTTTGTGATTTTGAGGGGAGGAAGGAGCCTGTCGGATGCCTCCCTGCCCTGCCAGCTTTCCTACTTGATGTGGGTATAGGATGTGGGGGCTGGGCTGCTGAGACCCCAGCCCAGAGGGATACCACCTGGAGAAGAATTGAACCACCCAATTCACTCTGGGATCCTCGGGGCCACCAGTTCACTCTGGGCCCAACCCTCTTGAGGTCTAAGAATTCCAGCCGGAACCACTCTGGCTGCCCAGTGTTGGTTGGAGCCGGGGACACTAAAGACCACTCACTTGCATCTGCACAGGCCTTAGCCTGATCTGGGGAATTCATGGGGAGAGCAGTTTACAAAATATTTTTTGAGTTACCCTATGAAGAAAGTAGGCCTGATAAAGTTCTTCTGCTGTGTGGGCAAGTGGTTCTCCTTCCCACACCACCTGCTCACAGGGAGGCTGGACGCTGAGTCCCTGACGCCCAGGCTGCCCGATGGACAATGCTGATTTGTCACAGGGGCTGCCAAGAGCAGCTCTCCTTCCAAAATCTGACCAGAGCCAGATCTGATCCCCTGGCCCCGGTCCGAATTGAGTGACTGCCTCTGACTTCTGTCAAACACTGGCTTCACTCGATGCCTCTCACACCCAAGATACAGGGTGTGAACTTTCCAGGAAGGCAGCCCGGCTCTGTGGGGGCCTTCCCTTGTCGGCCATCCAGACATAGAGGAAGGAGGAAATAAAGACATTTCCAACTAATAAAAACGGGGAGCGTTGCCACCGGCAAACCCTCATTCAGGGAACACTTACAGAGCAAAAGGAAAATGACCCCTCGTGGGAGCATGGAGATGAAGAAAGGAATGGAGAGCAATGACAAGGGTAAATAGGTGGGTACAACGAAATGAATATTGATGATATGTAAGAAAATCATAATAATGTCTTGTGAGGCTTAAAATACACGGAATGGTGGGGTGTCTGGGTGGCTCGGTCGGTTGAGCTCCTGACTCTTGATTTCAGCTCAGGTCATGATCTCAGGGTCGTGGGATCGAGCCTGGTGTCGGGCTTGGTGCTCAGCGCAGAATCTACTTGAGATTCTCTCTGCCCCTCTCCCTCTGCCCCTCCCCCTGCCTCAAATAAATAAAATCTTTAAAATATATATACGTGGAATTAAAATTCATGACACAACGATGGGAGGGCAGTCATGGAGTTAACGTGTTCTGAAATCTTTGCATTGTCCTGGAAGTGGTAAAACTAGTAACTTATGTTAAACTTTAAGAAGTCAAGGGGATATATTGTATGAGCCCTGAAAACAACAATAAAAGTTTATATAACCAACAAGCCAAATGGAATAGAATAATAAAAAGTACTTATAAAGCAAGAAAGGAAGACAAAGGGAACATAAAACAAGTGAAACAAATAAAACACAAACAGTGACATGGTGGTTTTAAACCCAAATACGTTAGTAATTTCATTAAATATAAATAGGCTAAATGCTCCAATTAAAATCAAAGGTGGTCAGCCTGGATTTTTTTTTTTAAAGATTTTATTTATTTATTTGACAGAGAGACACAGCGAGAGAGGGAACACAAGCAGGGGGAGTGGGAGAGGGAGAAGCAGGCTTCCCGCAGAACAGAGCCTGAGGCAGGGCTCGATCCCAGGACCCTGGGACCACGACCCAAGCAGAAGGCAGACGCTTACCGACTGAGCCAGCCAGGTGCCCCCGGCCTGGATTTTTTTAAAGGAAGATTGACTCAGGGGGCATGCACCCGCTTGCCTGACTCCTCTTAGCCTTAACCCTCTTAATATTTGGGAGGCTGACTTGATAGCCACAGCTGCAGTGGTCATCTTGCAACCATGCGGCTCACTCTAGAAGCTGTGGGCAAAGGATGAAGGAGCAGAAAGAGAAAAGGAGCCTGGGACACCAAAGATGCTGAGAGCTATCGTAACAGCCCTAGGTGACCCACCTCCAGATTTCACGCTTTGTGAGAGAAAAGTAAGTCCCTAACTTCTCCCACTCAGTAGGTTGCCTCTTCATTTTGTCGATGGTTTTCCTTTGCTGTGCAAACCTCCTTATTTGGGTGTAGTCCCAATAGTTTATTTTTGCTCTTGTTTCCCTTGCCTGAGGAGACATCCCTAAGAAAATGTTGCTAATGCCAATGTCCAGGAGATTACTACATATGTTTTCTTCTAGTTTTATGGTTTCAGGTCTCATATGTAGGGATTTAATCCATTTTGAGTTTATTTTTGTGTACGGTATAAGAAGTGGTCCAGTTTCATTCTTTTGCATGTGGCTGTCCAGTTTTCCCAACACCATTTGTTGAAGAGACTGTCTTTCCCCATTGTATATTCTTGTCTCCTTTGTCATAGATTAATTGACCATATATGCATGGGCTTATTTCTGGGGTCTCCATTCTGTTCAGTTGGTCTATGTGTTTATTTCTGTGCCAGGAGAAAAGGGAACCCTCATGCACTCTTTGTTGGTAGGAATGTAAATTGGCATAGTCACTGTGGAAAACAGTATGGAGGTTCCTCAAAAATTAAAAATACCATGTGATCCAGGAATTTCACCACTGGGTATTTACCCAAAGAAAACGAAAACAGGGCACGTGGGTGGCTCAGTCGTTAAGCGTCTGCCTTCGGCTCAGGTCATGATCCCAGGGTCCTGGGATCAAGCCCCACATTGGGCTCTCTGCTCCACGGGACGCCTGCTTCTCCCTCTCCCACTCCCCCTGCTTGTGTTCCCTCTCTTGCTGTGTCTCTGTCAAATAAATAAAATCTTAAAAAAAAAAAAACAAAAAACCGAAAACACTAATTCAAAAGGATATATGCACCCTTGTGTTTATTGCTGCATTTTTTTAAAGATTTTTAAAATTTATTTATTTGAGGGTGAGAGAGCGTTGCACACCTATGCATGCATGAGTGATGAGGGAGCAGGGGGGCAGAGGGAGAAGCAGACTCATGGAGCAAGGAGCCCGATGCAGGGCTCCATCCCAGGACCCTGGGATCATAACCTGAGCTGAAGGCAGACGCTTAACCGACTGAGCCACCCAGGTGCCCTATGGCATTTTCTTTTACAATAGCCAAGTTATGGAAGCAACCCAAGTGTCCATCCATAGATGAATGGATAAAGAAGATGTGATACACACACACACACACACACACACACACACACACACACACTGGAATATTACTCAGCCATAAAAAAGAATGAAATCTTGCCATTGTGACATCGATGGACCCAGAGGGTGTTATGCTAAGTGAAATAAGTCAGATAGAGGAAGACAAAAACCATATGATTTCACTTATATGTGGAATCTAAACAAACAAACAAACAAACAAAAAACAGAGGATAAACTGGTCATTGCTAGAGGGGAAGGGATTAGGGGAATGGCTGAAATATGTGAAAGAAATTAAGAGGTTATAAAATAAATAATTCAAGAGGATGAAAAGTAGGGCATAGGGAATATGATCAAAGATACTGTAATAATGTTGTATGGTGACAGATGGTGAGCATAGGGCACTGCATAGAATTGTCAAATCACTGTGAAGTTTGTACACCTGAACCAATATGACACTGTATTTCAACTCTACTTCAATAAAAATAAAATAAAATAAATCCCTAACTTGTTTAAGCCACTCTTCGTGTGGTGTCTAATATTCACACCCAAGAACAATCCCTGATACACAAGGTTTAGGACATTACATCTGCAAAACTCACTCAACGTCAGATACTAACTTTAAACGAATTAAACCCACTGGGTTGTGTACCATGTAAAGCCTCTAACGAGCCCAGTGTGATCTCACTCTAAGAGCAGAGGCCACTTAGACCGATTAAACCTCAGGGGAGTTTAATGGATTGAGACCAGTCACACAAATACCCCATAAGTGCCCATCTTACAACCAAAAGGATGTTACTATAGTGCTTTATAAGCAACTTAAATGAGTTGGGGGGGAGGGTATGAATTCTTGTAGGCAGCCTACAATTATAAAACAATATGGATCTTGCCATATTGTTTATTTGCCATATTGCCATTATGTTTATCCATGAGTTTATTCCATTCATTCAACAGTAGTTACACAGCACCTACTATGTGCCAAACATTGCCCTAGCCATCAGGGATACGGCGATGAACAGAACACAAAACTCCCCAACCTAGCGCAGTTTACATTCTAGTAAGGGAGACAAACAATAAGCAAATACATACGTGAGATTAAATGCATGTAGAAAGGCAAAAAGTTGCTGGAGGAAAAAGTGGAAGGAAGAGAACAGGGAATGGGGTAGGTTGCAATATAAATAATGATTATTCAGTACAATCAGGGAAGGTCATGCTGGAAGATGATATTTGATAAAAGATCTGAAGGGAGTGAGTAGGGGACAAATGACAAGGTTAAATGTTTCAATCGGCTTGTGCCAAAGCAAGAGGAAAGATTCGGGAGGGATAAAACTTGTCCTCGTGAATGGCTTTGGCCGAGGCTGTTGCTTGCTGCAGAACCGCCCTTGAGTCTTAGCGAGGGGGAAGGTGGCCTGTGGGAGGCCCCACTGCTAACTTCTGTGAGGTGAGAATCTAGAGAACTGCTCTGTGGAGAAGGTATTATTCCGTGCACATCCTGGATGCCATTAGAAAGAATGTTCCATCTCATGCTCCCAACAACCCTCTGTCTGAGGTAGGTTCTCGTACGATGCTGGTTTTACAGAAGAGGAGAGGCAGGCTTGTCTTTCTCCCCCAAGTACAGGGGGAGGCTCCCTGAGTTGCTGCTGTCAGCACCTCCCAGGCCCACCCCTCCCTCTCCAGGAAATGCCCATCAGGGTGACATGCAGGAACAGCAGGAGCTGAAGGCAGCGTGGAAGGAAAGGAAAGGGAAAGGAGCCCCAGAAGACTTGCCTCCCCCTCCCATCTTGGAAGGCCTGGGCTGAGCCTGTCCCTTGTCTCCTGACTGTGGCATCGACAGGGGTTTTGGGGGCCCTGGGGGCAGTGGCAGCAGAGGTGCGAGGGACAGCTGGCCCCGTCTCAGCAACTACCCTGTGATCCAGTAATTGCACCACTTCCCAGCTGCAGAGACCAGGGGCTCTGCCCTCAGCTCTGCCATACCCCACCCCTCCACCCCACCACACCTCCATCCCTACCAGTACCCTGGACCTTCCTGCCTTGGCCAGTTGTTCCTCACTGAGATGAGATGGCTTTCTTGGCAGCACCTTTAGAGGACAATGACCCAAAAGGAGAGGTCTGGAATATACAGGGGACATTAGCTCTCCTCGGGAGAACTTATGGGAGGTCTCTGCCTCTCTATCTTCTTGCCTTCTCCTTCCTGCAGCCAATGTACCTATGTTCCTCTGACCTCAGAGGAAACTCCTTGTGCCTTTCCAGGGTCACTCCTGTGTCCCAGTACTGGTTTTCATGCCTCCTCCACCAGCAGCCACTTTGGGTCTGGGCTGGAGTTAGAGAAGGGTTTGCCAAAAGGATATGAAGAAGCAGGCCAGGCAGCCGAGACCCACTGGGCTTCCAACAGAGTTTAAGCAAGGACTAAACTAAATGTGGGCTGCGTTGTCCCTGTCTCCAGCTCTGGAGCTCTTTTCTTTTCCACCAGGATGATAGACTCTATACTCTGATTTTTTTTTAATTTTATTTTTTTTAAGATTTTTTATTTATTTATTTGACAGAGAGAGACACAGTGAGAGGGAACACAAGCAGGGGGAGTGGGAGAGGGAGAAGCAGGCTTCCCGCGGAGCAGGGAGCCCGATGCGGGGCTCGATCCCAGGACCCTGGGATCACGACCTGAGCCGGAGGCAAACGCTTAACGACTGCGCCACACAGGCGCCCCTCTATACTCTGATTTGCCTACGCCTGATACCTCCCAAGATCAGTCTAATTTTTGTTAGCCTTGCTTGTGTGGGTGTCTTAAACAAACTATATGGTTGCTTTTCTGCAGGAATTTTTAGACACTTCCTATAGACTGCTGCAATTGTGAATCTCTAAGGGAAGAACACTGTTTACGGAATCTCTCTAGCACATCCGACCTCAGGTTTTGGGGAGCACCGCACAGAGCCAACACCCACACAGCACACCGCGAGAGCCTCTGCACAAAATAAGCCAGACATTATGATGCCTTCCCAGTGACTCCAGGGCCCTGCCCAGTCAAACAACAGAACTGTTCAATGGGGTCGAAATGCCCGAGACTCTGCCCTCAGGAGCCAGTCAAGGTGGGCCTGGGAGAGGCGGTGTTCTGCCAGTCACCCTCTCCTGTGAATGCACCAAGACAAAGGGGGCAAGAGTGGAAGCGAGCCTTGTCCTTGTCCCGGATACCCAGGTCTGGTGAAGGTAAGGTGGCATCGAAAGGGGGTACCACATGCCTCCTGGAACCACGGCTCAGCCCTGGACCTCAATTTCCCCTCAAACTGAAAAAGCCTCAAGTCTATTTGCAAGGTCTTGGTGGCAGCCTTGCAGTAGCGGGGTAGCAGAGTACCATACGTCACCCAAAGGACAGCCGTCACAGAAGCATCCTGACCCCAGGCTTACCCTGGGCAGCTGTTTGGGAACCCAGCTCACAGCAGGGAAAGCAAGCCCTGAAGTCAGTCGTAGAACCAGTTGAACAACCGTGTGCTTGCCAGCTTCCTGCCCGAGTGCCCACACCAGTCCTGACAAGGTCTGGAACGAGCCACCTCAGTGAGAAAAATCAAGAGGAGGCTGAGTCCAACCAAATGGGGAGGAGAGAGTGCACCTTCACGCTGACTCTGCTCAAACCTGCCGACTGGGCAGGAAAGAGAGGAAAGGAAGAAGCCTGACCCCTCAGCAAAAGAAGTCATCAGAGGAGAGAGAGCAGGAGAGGATGTCAACAAAATTCTGGAAAATGGAATGCAGACAGATGAGGGTTTAGCTTTCTCCCCACAGCTGAGGATCTGGGGAGGGGAAGAAGCAAGCTCAGCAGAGCCTCGAACAATCTTAGCATATGGAGCCACTGAACACCTCCAAGACAGGAGCAAGTGTGAGGCTGAAACCAGGCGGGCTGGTTGAAAGCTTTATGAAGAGGAGGTCCCCTCCCTTGCCACATGAGAAGATCGGCACCATATTCTGTACCACTCTCCTCCCTCCACCTCTGCTGCTAAACTGGAGAGACTGAAGGTGGCGTGTTGGGGGCCGGGGGGGAGTCTGGCATAGCCCTCTCCTCCCAACCCCCTTTGGCTTCTCTTCCCTGTTCTGCTCTCAAAACACTGACTGCCAGGCTTTCAGCCTCCAGGTAGGAGACTGGGAGGGTCCTTCACTGGGAAACTGACTGGCCCAAGAAAAATGACGTACATATTCTTCTATTTGGGGGTCCCCATCATCAAACCCAGAACCTTATCCCATCCTTTTTTTGTGAGACCCTCCAAGAAACCAGCTCTGCATCCACACGGGGTTTCCATCAGCCATTAAATGCCTCCTTCTTAAATAGGACCAGACAGCCAAGAATCAAAGTCGTTTGAGGGAAGCCTTAACTACGAGAAACAGAGACCAAAACAAACAAACAGAAAAAAATGAACTCCAAGGAAACAGAGATAATGTGAAGATTGGAATAAGAAAACAATTTTCATTATAATTACTACTCCCGGAGAGATATGAGAAGATAATTAATTCATGAAACAAGATGATATTATAAAAGGGAACACTGACAGCTCTTGAAAATTAAAAATGATAGCAAAAATAGAGAAGGGTTGAAATTTCCCAGAAAAATAAAAGATAACAGGGGGAAAAAAATCACTTAAAATTTAGAGAATTGTTTTGTGAGTTCTAACATCCAAACAACTGGAGTTCCAAAAAAGAGAACAGTTACATTGGAGAACAGTAACAACAAAATCATGCGGGAAACTACTCAGCACTTAAGGACACAAGGTGCCAGACTGCAGGGCCCACAAAGGGCCCAGAACAAAGGAAAAAAACATGGAATGGAATTTTAGGATTCTGTTTGTCCGTTTGGGCACAAGTTAATGCTAAATATGCAGCACACCAAGAAAATGAAGAATGAGACAGATATTTAACTCCAATAAAAACAAAAGGTGTGTAAGAAACATGGCACAGCATGTGGTTCAGCTATTAATACTATTTCAATAGTCACAATCATATAAACACTGAATAGTAATTTAACCAAAACATGGCATGTGGCCGCATCAAGAGAATGGAGGAAGAGGGGCACCTGGCTGGCTCAGTCGGTGAAGCGTGTGACTCTTGATCTCAGGGTTGTGAGTTTGAGCCCCATGTTGGGTGTAGAGATTACTTAAAAATTAAATCTTTAAAAAAAAAAATTTTTTTTAAAGAGAGTATGGAGGAGGAAAAGTGTGCGTGTGTGTGTGTCCGGTGTGGTGTGTAAGAGAGCTATATACTAATCTTCCATAGTAGGAAATAGTAGATAATACCTAAAACAGAAACACCATGAAATAAAGAAGTCTATTTTTTAAATTTAGGTTTAAATGATAGAACACATAAGACTTAAAAGTGGTTGTCTCTTGGGAATGGAACTTGATGAAGAAAGAGTGGAACAGGGCACTGCTTTTTACAGTATAGTACTCTTTGACTTTTTAAATTTTTTTTCTTTTTTATTGAAGTATAGTTACAATAATAAACACCACCTATTTAAAGTACACAATTTGATGTTTTGGCATGTATACAGCACAAAGTGTCTCTTTGTAATCCCTCCTTCCCAGGATTACTCCTGGAGAAGCACATATGGGTGGCTGGAGCTCAGTGGCTCATCATTTCCTGCTTCTGTTTTAGTGAACCAGGGAGTCTGTGCACTAGAAAGTGCAAGTTGCCCATATACCAGCCTGGGGAAGACACTTCACAGTACATCTTGGCCTTCAGCTCAAGAAGCACCTCCTCCAGGAAGCCTGCCATGACACCTTCCCTGTGTGCATAGTACCTTCTTTCAAGATGGAACTCTCCACTCTCTAGAGTACTACCCTCCTTCTCCCCTGCACCCAGTGACCTGTACATCAGCAAGGAGGGAGACCTCCTTCCATTCATAGGGCCTGGCTCAGAGCAGGTGCTCAGGAAATTGTAGAATGAATACATGAGATACAGAAAAGAAATGCATGAAAAGGTGAATAGGTGAGTAAATGCAAGATATTTTCCCATTGTCAATGATTTAAGGTTGTTTGTGTTAAAGATGGATGGTATTTCTTTAAGGACCATGCAAAAGCCCAGGAGAGGCTGAAATAGGAGGAAAGCTCAGAAACACAACTAGAGCTATTCATCCATTCTTGGAGGAGCCTGGGAGGCACCTGTCCCCTGTATGAAACCCTGTTCCAAACAACCCCCCTCGACCCTTCTCAGGTACCCAAGACTCACCTTGGGAGCCCTGGGAGGAGCTAACCGAAGCAGCTGGAATTGAGGTTCACTAGGGGGCACCCTTTCATCACACTGGCCCTGCCCCAAAGGCCACAGAAACCTGCCCTGGGCTCTTTTCTACAACGACCCTGCAAGCCCCCAGGGTGGGGGGAGGGGGCTCTTTACATGCCCTGCAGCCTCTTGCCCAATAACAGAGAGGGTCTTTCCAAGTAGCAGCTGCACGTCCACCAAACCGGTACCCCCTCAGTACGAGGTCGCTTTGCAGAAAAGGCAGGTATTTGGGGTCACATCAATATTTCAGAATGATCTTCCCTTCTTTACTGTCTTGAATGTGTCCGTTCTTAGATCCCCGGCCCCAGCGTGATGGCTGCTCAGGTAAGAAAAAACTGAGGGGTACACTCCTGCGGTTTATCTGTTTATTCACAGGCCTGAGGACTGTGGAGGTTCTGGGCTGTTACAGCCCCCAGAGCAGGGGGACGAGATGGGCCCAGTGTTCATCGCTCCCTCCCCAGTGTGGGACTGTACCCCCTGCAGGAATCATCCCAGCCTTGGGCCTGCAGGAACATCAGAAGTCAAGGGGCACAGAGGAAGACTAGGGGCTCAAGTGATATGTGCAGTTTGGAAAGTCAGGTCTCCTCCATTTTTTAGGACAGCACTCTCCTCAACCATTGTGAGGCTTAATTTCAATGATGCTCTGAGTCTGGAGGAATTAATCACCCAAACACACAGACTCTGTGAGGCTACCCATGCCTGATGGAGATTCTGGGCCTTGATACCTGGAATGGAAGGGAAGGGGGTGGTAGGAGAGGGTTGGGGGAAAAACGCAGATGGGGGAGGGCACAGAGAAGGAGGAATGCAGAAGAACAAAGAGAAGAAGGCTCTTAGCTTGGCTCTTGGAACTGGAGCATTGGAACTCCCATGCCAATGTCTAGGTTCTTCCCGTGAATTTGCTACCTGCTCCAGATTCTGGTGGGCTTCCTGTTTCCCATAACCTGCCAAAGGAAGTGTCCAGGGGAGACAGGCAGAGAGAATTCACAACTAGCAGAGTCTTCCTTTGATGTTGCCACCTGGGCCCTGGAGCCTCTCCTCCACCAATCAACCCTTTGGGAAATGAAGAGACCATTCTCTTCCCAGTTCCATGGCTGTTACAGCCCAGCTCAAAACCTGCCTATGAAGGTTTTGACCTACCTGTTTGGTAGGTCAGGACACAATGCCAGACTGAGGCCATATCACAGGCACAGACCCAAGCCGGAGCCAGGCCTAGGCTAAGGAGGATCCCTCACTAAGCCCTGCACATACCTATGATGCAACCACGCCCGTAGGAGCTGAACTCTCCAGAGCAAAGGCATCAAGACTGGCTGACTCTGAGAACTGGGTCTACATCTTTCCTGGGCAGGATTCCAGACCGAGCCAGCCACACTGTCATCTGGGAAGAATCATTACTGCAGGGGGAGGGCTGTAAGAGAGAAGGGGACAAGATAGGTGGGGAGGCACAAAGCTGGGAGGAAGAAAATACTGGCTCACTAGGCGAGCCTCTCTTCCCCTCCTGTAAGTGAAGATGTACAGACTAGCCAGCTGGCCAACCCAGTGCCCGCCTGTGCACACCTGCCTCTGGCACTTCGGAGCTGTGCTGACCCTTTCACCCAACCACCTTGCACAGAGCCAGTGTGGCAACCAGCTCAGGCAAACTTCCCTGAGGCCCCCGGCTCTGCCCTGCCTGGGGAAGCCCTGCCCTCCATCCTTCTTATAGGCAGGGGGAGAAAGGAAGGAGAAGGAGGAGAAGAGGACAAGGAGGAAAAGGAAGAAGGAGGAGGAGGAGGAAGAGGGAGAAGAAATGCGTGTAAATTTCCCAGCCAGGTTTTGGGATTCCTCCCTGCTCCTGTGGCTCTGGGACACAGAGGTGAGCACTCACGGAGGCGCATTTAGGTCTGCCGCAGGCTTACCCACTCCAAGAGGTCCTTCCTTGACCCTAGCTGCCTTGAGCAGCCCCTTTCTGCAACCATCTCAAGAATGTTTGTCAAGGGGCACCTGGGTGGCTCAGATGGTTAAGCATCCACCTTTGGCTCAGGTCATGATCCCAGGGTCCTGGGATCGAGTCCCACATCAGGCTCCCTGCTCAGCGGGGAGCCTGCTTCTCCCTCTGCCTCTCTGACTCTTAGGGATAAATAAATAAAATCTTTAAAAAAAAAGAATGTTTATCAAGCATTTTGTCAGGTGCCCCCCCCAAATGTCCCTGAAAGACCAGACTGTACCATATGACCTTTCCCCTGATTTTGCAACCCCAGAGTGCACATGTCCCCGCCTACTCTCATACCTCCACCAAGTGTCTCCAGGAAGAATGCTGTCCAAGGGGTAAGGCCATCTGGGGACCTCTTCTTCTCTCTTCCTTTTCATTTCTAAAATTTCTACCAAGTGTATCTACTTGGGACAGAGGCATATTGGCCTTAGCTTCTCTTTGTGAGATGATCCTTAGATGGCCAAATATCCCTTAGCTTGACACAAATGACTTATTTTCTCCTTTGTCTCAGAGCCAATCACTATTTGCAATGCAATATTTGGCTAACAAGTAAATCACACACACAAATATACACATTTTCGGGGAGGGATTTATTAAAAATTAACAATGTCCCTGGCTAGTAAATAGCTCTTTGAATGCACAAAGTTTTCTTGTCTCTGGTCACTCCAGCAGATCTGGGACTTGTAAACTTCATGGTGAGGGAAGGAGGAGAGGACCCTACTGGGGGGTAGGACTCAGCCTTGACTCTCCCAGCGGACAGGGGCCTGAGTCCCCCACGCGCGGATGTTGGGAGGCCCAGTGTGATCAGGGCTCAGGAATGGCACCCTGAACTGTGGGCATAGAGGAGAAAGGCAGGTGGGGAGGGCGGGTCTGAAGAGGTGTGTACCAGCACAGATGGACTGGCTGAGTGGATAGTGGGGGAGTAAGGGTCCGAAGGGCAGAGGAAAGCACTTCATCCAGATAAAGAATAGCAGTCAGGGAAGGTCCCTGACTGGCAGGGGTGTAGGGGGAAATAAAGAAGAGACTGGAATGGAGAGAGGAGGGTTCCCAGGGTCTGTCCTGTCCCTTTATAGGGAGCCTGGATCCTGGTGGCAACAGAAGGGTTTTGAGAATGAAAAACTGAGCAGGCTGTGGTTACCTGGCTTCATCAACTTCTGCTCTGTGTGACCCTGGGGCAAGCTAATCAACCTCCCTGAGCCTTGGTTTCCTCGTGTATAACACAGGGATGATAACAGAACTCCCTGGCAGGATGATTTGGGAGGGCTGACAGGCAGGACGAGGGGAAAAGCGGGTGGTGGCACACCGTGCGCTCTGCGTGAATTTAGGGGTGCCGATTAGTACCTTTTTCCAGAAGAACTGGACAGAGCGCCTGGCGGCGGGTGATTCAGTGGGTTAGGTGGATCAAATTAACCGGAAGATTTTCAACCCAGATTCACACTTCCTGTGGAGACAGGCCCTAAAGGATCTGGCGAAGGTGTTGGTAAACAGTAACAGGGCAATTCAAAGGTTGCCGCTGGCGGTGAAAGCAGTGGGGGTTAGGGAGCGGCTGGAGCTGGGAGCAGTCTTCTCTTCGCCGGGGCTGGGGTCCAAGGCAGGCAGGCAGGTACGGACATCTTTGCAGTCTTCCTCCCCTCGCGTACACACACACACACACGCCAGGCACACACACGCACACACACGCCAGGCAGGCAGGTACGGACATCTTTGCAGTCTTCCTCCCCTTGTGTACACACACACACAACCCCCGAGCCCCTCTCCCGCAGCAAAACCCAGAACCCCTCAGGGACACGCGACTGTCCATCTTCGGGGGTCGTTCCGCGGATAGGGATGAAGCAGTGAGTGGAAGGCGGGGACGGTAATGGCCGAGCGGATTAATTCGTCCCCAGTAGCCCCGGAGCAAAGCGCGGCGGTGGGGTGGGGGAGGCGGGAGAGGCGCAGGGCGTCCCGGAGGGCCCTGGGCCGCCCGGGAACGGAGCTCAGGGGCCGGCCGCCGGGTCCGCAGCGCCGCCTCCCGGGAGGAAGGTGGGGGCCGGGAGGAGGGAGCGGGAGGAGGCGGAGGGCGGAGGAGGGCGGAGGAGGGCGGCGCGCTGAGAGGTTATTTGTGGTTCGCTTTGATCCCGAGGGGGAACCTGAAACTCTCACATTCCTGGCATAGCAGCCGCCTCCGGCGCGGGCCGACCCTGGGGTTTGCGCGCTGGGGCCCGAGCGGCCAGAGCGTCGGCGCCACCGCCGAGTGCACACCTCCGCCGCCGAGCTGAGCCGGGCCGGGTCGGGCCGGGTCGTCGGGTCTGACTACGCCGAGCACCCGCGGGCCGCAGCGGTAAGGAAGGCGGCTTGGGCGCTTCGGGGAGCGCGCGGGCGCGGAGAGAGGCGTCCGGCCGGAGCCAGAGCCCCCGCGCAGCCCACCCTTTTCCCGGAGCGGGAGCCCGACGCACCAAGCGTCCTCAGCGTGAAGTGCGCCCTTTCGAGGAAGCCGCAAAGGCGGCCCAGTCAGTTCCTCGCTGCGGGCGCCGGGCGGTGGGCCTGGGGCGGGGGCTCTCGCTGGCGCGCCGGTCCCCTGGGGCGGGGGGAGGGGGCAGCCTTTGGGGAGAGCGGGGTCCTGTGTTTTGGGTCGTGGGCTGGGGAGAGGGGCGCGGAACAGGGCAGGAGGCGCCGCTTCGCGTTCAAGTTGCAGGGCCCTGGGGTTGAACTGGTTAGGTGGGGGTTACAGGTGTCTTTGCCCCCAACTAGTCCAAGAACTCCTCTTTGTCTTCCTTGGAAAATCCTCTCTGGAGCCACGGAATGGCTCTCACTTAGAAAGAATGCAGCCGGCCGTCCAGCCCGGTGACGTCAGCGTTGGAGCATTTGGAAAACAAAGAGGGCTCGGGAGGCCGGGAGGGAGGCGGACCCGCGACGCTTAAAGAACTCCGTGGGCTACCGGCTACCCTCCGCTGCTCGCTCTGGGCGCACCGGCGGCCTCCGGGTGTTCGTGGTCGGCTTGGAGTCCGGGTAGAGCGGGATCCCGGGCTGGGATGCAATCTGACTTAGAGCCCCTCGTCTGGGTTCCTTAGGCGAGCGTGAGCCCCAGCGAGAGCCAGAGTTGCGTGCTTACTTAGGAAGGGTGGGGGGGATGGTTGCAGGGAGCCGGGTGCGCTGGTGCAGCAAAGGTGCACGGCTGGGGTCGTGGTCCCGGATTTTAGTAACGGCTCCGCCGAAAGAGTGTGCATCTGAGGGGTCTGACGGGGGCAGACTCGGCTGAGAGGCCCCGGAGGTGCTCCCCGCTCCCAGGCACATTGCTGCGGGGAGCAGACCAGGAATCTGTCCAGAAAACTCTGCATTCCCTCACCTCCCCACCCCCGCCCCGTCGTTCTCAGCGGGAGTCAGCCCAGACTGATTACTTTAGGAAATGCCCCGCGGCTGAAACTCTAGGGCGAATTGATTCCAGTTTGTTTTGCCTCCGGTAACTCTGGAGTCTTGGCATCTCCACACCTACTGTGTGTAGGGAGAGGGGGCGGCATGATTGGGTGCCAAGAAGGATGGGGACAGAGATGCCTTCCAGACTCATCTCCCTCTCCTCGTTTCTGGGCAGCCAGGAAGGAAGCCGGGTGAGGGGGGCAGCCTTCCAGGACATGAGCCACTGAGAGCCCAAGCTCAGAAGGGAATACCTTCCTCAGGAGATACTCCCTGCACTTTAGGCTTCCAGCCCCCAGCCTCAGGTCCCTGCAACCAAGAGCCTCTTTCTTGCTCCCTTACTCCTCCGGTTGGCTCAAATGGGTGTTACTGATGTCAAGATGCTGAGTGCCCACTCCCATGTGGCAGAGGAACAGGGGGGTCTTTTCCAAGTAGCAGGTGTGTGTGTGTGTGTGTGTGTGTGTGTGTGTGTGTGTGTGTGTAGGAGGGACAGTCATCAAATCAAAGACATGGTGCCATACTTTGTTTTTCCTGGAGCATCCATGCAATTGCTGTCAGCACACAGACTGTGTGACTGACCCATAAACCTCGATGGGTGATCTCTTTGTGCTTCATTTCACAAAACCATGGTCCTGTGGTAGCCTCTCTTCTCTCATCCCTTATTCACCAAACCAGATGCATTTTTTCACCTTGCAGAGTCACTGCCAAGGTCATCCCATGACAGGGAGGGTTCAGCATGGTAAAGGGGGTGGACAGTGGTGAGTTAACTGTGTCAAGGCTAGGGCTCAGGCATGCTGCATTCTAGGGGGGGTTGGGGGCTGTTTGCCCAGGGCTTCTACTAGGCTGGACTCATTCTTTATCACCTGCCAATAAACTGGGGCCCTGTCTACCCCTGGACTGGCCTGCTCAGTGGTCATAGCTGAGCTACCCCTGCCCTGGAGTCTCTCGTCAGCCTTTTCAGTGGGAAGCTGACTGCAGGAGGCTGTGGTCCCTGGGTGATTGATTACCTTCGAGGTGACTGGTGTCTGTCTGTAGGCCTAGTAAGTCCCCGCGAATATGACTGTAATGACAGCCTCCGCCCAGGATTTACAGTGCACCAGGAGCTCGGCAGCCATTGCCTCGCTTCATTTTCAACTCCATGAGGCAAGCATCATTCTTTACATTTTTCTGATGGGGAAACTGAGTCTCGAAGGGTAGGTAACTTGCCTTAATCAGTAGGTGGCAGCACTGGCAACTGAGCCTTGTGTGATCCTCCACTCTCTGCCACTATGCTTGGGACCATGCCGTAATGGAAAGTACCCCCTGCCCTCTTTCCCGCGTGCTCCCCCTCATTGCTCTTCTTTCTCTCTTCCCAGGTGCCGTGGGGCCAGGTGCCACCGGCCGTTGTCCAGGCGGGTGTGTGCCAGCCAAGGAAGCATGAGAACGCTGGAAGACTCCTCCGGGACAGTCCTGCACCGCCTCATCCAGGAGCAGCTGCGCTATGGCAACCTGACTGAGACGCGCACCCTGCTGGCCATCCAACAGCAGGCCCTGCGGGGTGGGGCCGGGGCCGGGGGCACAGGGAGCCCCCAAGCCTCCGCGGAGATCTTGGCACCCGAGGACACTCAGGTGCTGCAACAAGCCACAAGGCAGGAACCCCAGGGCCAGGAGCACCAGGGCGGTGAGACCCACCTGGCAGAGAACACCCTCTACCGGCTGTGCCCACAGCCCAGCAAGGGTGAGGAGCTGCCCACCTATGAAGAGGCGAAGGCCCACTCACAGTACTATGCGGCCCAGCAGGTGGGGCCCCGGCCACATGTGGGGGACCGGGATCCCCGAGGGGCCCCAGGAGGCCATCGGAGTCAGGATGAGGCCCTGCGGGAGCTGCGCCATGGGCATGTGCGCTCCCTGAGTGAACGGCTCCTGCAGCTGTCCCTGGAGAGGAACGGTGCCCGGGCCCCCAGCCACATGAGCTCCTCCCACAGCTTCCCGCAGCTGGCCCGCAATCAGCAGGGCCCCGCATCCAGGGGCCCCCACACCGAGGGACCAGAGCCCTGTGGACCTCCGCCTCAGTACCCACACGTTATGCTAGCTCATGAGGCCACCACCGCTGTCACCGACCCACGGTACCGCACCCGCGGGAACCCACACTTCCAGCATGCCGAAGTCAGGTAACTGCCCAGCCTGGTCTTTCGAAAGCTCTTGACTCTCTTCCAGCACTTTCCGCCCCCCCGGGGTGGAGAGCCTCCAGACAACACCTTGTGCCATGGCTGGCAAGCACCGGAGGAAGGACGTTGGCTACCCCTCTCCTTCCCAAGGAGGAGGGGCTGATGCCTGGAGGAGTAGGACTTAGCCCAGGTCACAGGAGAACTTAGTGGTGTCTTTTGCTTTCATTTGGAGATGGATGCCATTGTGTGATTAGCTGTAGCAGTCAAGTAACTAGGGTTCCCAGGGGGTACCAGTTACAGCAGAGGGTTAAAGGTTAGGTTTTTGAAAGAACTTGCTAAAGACGAGGGTTGGGAATCATTGCCAAACTGTTTCCAAGCTAAGTGGGGAGAAGGTGGGACCTCCTCCTCTGGAGATTGTTAAGACCAAGTGGACAGTCGGCTTTCTGTGGTTAGTGGGAGGCACTGCCAACTGGAGGCAGGAAGGACCAGATGGCCTCCTTAGAGACCTCTCCCTGTCCTACACCAGGGTGGGAGCTGCCCTCTTGCTACTTTGCGTTTCCTTTCCTATGCTCCAGGTGGCTGGAGCCCTGAGGGAAGAGGACGTGGGGTCCAGGCGAGCCCCTTTCTGGGGAGCTCGGAAAAGGCTGCTGGGGAATGTAGAGTTTGATTCTGAGTGTGAAGGGAAGCCTTGAGAGGATACGACTTGGCTTACCTCTTTAAAAAGGTCCTTTGGGCTGCAGGTAGAGAGAAGGGATTCTGAGGGGCAAGAATGGAAGCAGGAGACCAGGAGGAGGCAGAAAGCCCGGATGGTTTGCAGGAATACTGGTTCCTAGAAATGCAGCTCTGCCCCAGGCTTCTCCCTTGGCCTGGCCCCTTCTGAGAAGGGGACACACACTGCTCAGTTCACACACCCCATCTCCCCGCATGCTGGTCCCGGAAACCCCACCAGAGGGGCCTGAGGATTTGCAGCCTCCTTTCCTCTGGAAGGCTCAAGGTCGAAGTCTGGTTCTCTTCATGCTTGCTGAGTCTTCATTTAGTCACCCGTTTTCCCACCGTTTGGCCTTTTCCCGGCATAGATGCCTTTCCTTGCTCTCGAGAAACGAGTGACGCCATGGTGTTGGTATGGAGGAACCAGAAGATGGAGCCTTGTGGGTTTTCTCCAACCTCCACCTCTCGTGCTCCCCTCCCCCACTTTAGCTCCTTTCTCAGAGCTTGGTCAGGGAGAGTTTCGGAAGCTGAGTCGCGGGTTTCTTCTTTTGGAGCAGCCTTATTGAACCCTGTCAGGAAAAGATAATATCGTGGAAAGGAAGTAGACCACAGGAGAACAAAAAAGGGAGGGTAGGGAGGGGCAGAACAGGGGAATGGAGAGCAAGTGTGAAGGGAAAGGAAAGCTCTATTCTTTCTCAGAGCTAAGTCATCCCCAAAGAATGCCAGTTGTGTCTGCCTGGCCCAGTGCAGGGGGAGAAAGTTGGTGAAGCAACCCCGAGAATGCCACATTTAGCAGTGCAGGGGAGTTTGCACATTCCAGTGGGGACCCTCTGCTCAGCTCTCCCTGGAAGCTCCACCTTAGGCGGTGAGAGAAAGAGAGATCACAAAAGGATTGTTCATTGGGAACCTGGGGGAGGGACTTTTCTTTTAGCCTAGGGTCCTCAGGGGAGCAGGAGAAAGGAGGCTATAGCGGGGAGGGAGGGCGAGAGTGCTGAGGTGATGGACCCACGAGTGGAATTCAGTGCTCGTGGAGCATCTGGCACTTGGAAAATTCCTGGTGGAACGGAGGCAGTCTGTTCTTCTACACTTGGGAGCCCCACGGCCCCAGAAAGGCTCTGTGACCAACCTCCACCCCCATGCCTCTTGCTCTTTGCTCTTTCCCTTAATGGGGCTCTGAGGGTGACATGACAGCATTGCTAAGAGGCCAGTGGAACATTGTCCCTAAACTCGGGCTATTGCGGTGGTTCAGCGGGGGCCCCTGTGCCCAAGAAAATCCAGTGTGTGGGTCACATTTGCTCTTTAAACAGACACTATGCTGCAGTCCCCACTAGGAGAGGTAGAGGATGGGCCGCCATGGCGGGAGCACGTGCTGTCGGCCCGGCCAGCCCCTTGCGGCGGGAAATGCTGACCCTCATGATGTAGCAGAGGCATGCCAGCGCCCCGGGGATTTGAGGGCCGATTTTGTCAGACTTGGGAGCTCAGGCTCTTGGCCCCCCCCCCTCCCCCCCCCCCCCCCCCCCCCCCCCCCCGACATCTATCTCACCACTCTGCCCTTAGCCACAGTATTCAAAAAATGTTTCTGCGACGGGTGAGGGGACCCGAAATAGGAGGGAGGAAAACGTGGGTGTGCTGCAGTGGCAGGTGCTTCAAACAGCCACCAAGTGGCCCAGGGGCCTGGGTGGCTGTGTGCTCAGTCATGATCGATGTGGCCTCCAGACCCAAAAAGAACCTTCTGTGGATTAGAAAGGTCAAGTGCGCATTGCTTGAGATGCCTTGTTTAAGTACTGGTTGCTCATAAGGTCCAGGACTACTCAGGCTGATCCCCAGGGCCTTGGCCACAGTGCTGCGAGGTGTGAAACAAGCATCCTGATGTTAACCCCCGCTAGCCCCGCTCCCTTGGCCCTCGAGGGTCTTGGGTAGACGCCACTGGTCACTGCCTGGTGTTGTGTGGAGACTCCCCAGTGTGCCAGGAGGGCTGGGAGCCATGGGGGTCTGGGCGGCCTCTGAACACCGTCTGTCCTGTTCGCCAGGATCCTGCAGGCCCAGGTGCCTCCTGTGTTCCTCCAGCAGCAACAGCAGTACCAGTACTTACAGGCGCCCCAGGAGCAGCCCCTGCCGCCACACCCAGCTGCCCTCAGCCACGGCCCCCTCGGCTCCCTCAGTGCACCTGAGGGGGAGGGGCCAGCGAGCACCCCGGCCGCCGCCGCCGCCTCGGGCGGTGCCCACCTGGCCCAGGTGGAGACTGTGCTGAGGGAGAATGCCAGGCTGCAGAGGGACAACGAGAGGCTACAGAGGGAGCTGGAGAGCTCAGCAGAGAAGGCCGGCCGCATGGAGAAGGTAGGCCCTGCTGGGGCCCCAGAGGGGCGGGGTGGGGGAAGAGCTGCTGCCCACCCCCTCGTCCTTCCCATGCCCTCCCTCGCTGACTCCGGACAGCTGGGGAGCAGCCTCAAGGCCAGCAGAGCAGGCCTGGGGTGTGAGCAGTTGCTAGCCAGTGGTGATTAGAAAGAGCCCATTCACCAGCTCCCTGCACACACCCCCTCCTGCGGACACCTCCCACAGAGAACCCTTTGTGTCCCCCACACAACAGCCAGTCTGTTCTAGGCCAGCCCTGGCCCAAGCGAAAGCCCCTCCTCTTGGAAAAAACGGGCTACTTATTGGAATCCCAGGCCAGCTCGGAGCACGTGCGGAACCTGCCAGCCGCCAAGTGGGAGGGGCAGCTGGGGCCAGGCTGGCCCTCTGCAGTGGACGGTGATGGCCAGAGGAGGAAATGCTCCAGCCAGAGGCAGCTCAGGCTGGGGGCTGGTGCCCCGTCCTTTCGTGAAGGTTTACCAGCAGTGTGCGTTCAGCTTTGACAGGTGGCCTCAGGCCTCCTGTGACTGTCCCGTGGTGTCCCAGATAGCTCAACCCCCCAGAACACGGCTGGAGTCTTTTTGTGCCCAATCCTGGCGTCTTTTTGTGCCCAATCCTGGCCGACAGGGCTCAGATTCTTAGTAGAACCTGGACAAAAGCAGAATGCTTCTTTCTGGATGTCGGGCGCAGAAAGGCTGTGTTGAGTCCCTCTGAGGCAGCCACTTCCAGAGACTCAGCCCTGGTTCACTCAGCATCGGGACCTTGGCACAACTGAGGGGACCCTTGCTTGCTGGTTCTAGTGTCTGATTCATCTCTGGAGGCCACAAGCTTCTGACCGTCCCACTATAGCCCCCTGGATTGTTTTGCTGTTGCCTTTGATCCTCTCCTCTCGCACCCTTTCTGCTGGAGAGAGCAGAGCTTCCCGGGCCTGTGGATGGGCCGCTGATGCCACACACACTCTGGGCTCTCTCCCCTTCCTTCAGCTCTCCTGTCTGCCTCTTGCAGCTGGAAAGTGAAATCCAGAGGCTCTCTGAGGCCCACGAGAGCCTGACGAGAGCCTCTTCCAAGCGGGAGGCCCTGGAGAAGACCATGCGGAACAAAATGGACAGTGAAATGAGGAGGCTGCAGGACTTCAACAGGGATCTTAGAGGTGAGAGAGGGCACCCAGAGTGAGGGGGTGGCGAGCATCTGTAGAGGCCTTGATTCCTCTGGTCTAGGGAGGAATTCAGAATCTCTGCCCTCTGCAAAAAGAAGTGTGAAGTGGCTCAAAGGGGGCCAGTTTGAAACTCCTTGGGAGCCACCTGGACAGGGGGATGCTTGTGTCTGTCCTACGCCTTGGAGCCTCTTGTGGAACCCTCACCCATGTGGCCCAGAGTCTCCTTCCTCGTTAGGCCCTGAGCGCACCCAGGGCTTCCCTATCAACCCATCCCTGGTTTGGAGGGTGCAGCCCCATAGACAGGACCCCAGGGGACACCCGGGCAGGCAGCTTCACCTGATACTCGAACATCTTTCCTTAAAACATTTTTCCTTCATTTGAAACAGAGAGATTGGAATCTGCCAACCGCCGTCTGGCAACCAAGACCCAGGAGGCCCAGGCAGGAAGTCAGGACATGGTGGCCAAGCTGCTTGCTCAGAGTGAGTAGGGCTCCCACTCAGATGCCTGGACAGATAAGTGGGTGGTGAGACCGTGGCAGTGACAGGGGACACAGGAGGATCGGCCCTCCCTGCTGTCAGAGCAGTGCTTCGAGCACAGGATTACTGAGTGCCTACTCTGCACCCAGCCCTGAAGTGTCCTGGCTGGGAGGGGTGGCTTCCAGAGAATAAGATCTGGTTCTGTATTTACTGGAGAGATGAGTGGCTACCAGAGGGACCACTGTGGCACAGTGACTTGCTGGGCTGTGGTGCCATGTCTGTAGAGTACCCTTCAGAACTCAAGGTGCACTGGGCAATGGGGGAGGCCGGATAGCCCTGGAGGCAGGTGGGAGCAGAGAGAAGGAATGCTGGGTTCCCCAGGGCATTCCAGGCAGCGGGAAGGTTAGGGGGGCCCAGTTGGAATGTGAGAAGCTGGGGAGCATGATGCAATTGGGCCATAACAAGCTGGCCAAGTGGGGGTCCCCGCAGACAACCGCAAGTGGGTTCCTGGAGCTTAACCAGCAGGTACAGTCTGAAGAAGGGGTTTAGGAAGCTCCTCTAACGGGGAGGGTGGAAAGCTTCTGGAAGACAGTGGATGAATTCCCTATTGACTAGTCTATTCAATCAGTCATTTGTTCATTAGCAGCACCATGCTAAGCCCCTGTCAGGAATTGGGCAGAGGGTAGGTGCAGGCCCTGGAAGGTACCAGGGCAGAGAGGTCAAGTGAGAGGGGTTGAGCTTGAGAAAGAAGCAGGGTCTTCTAACTACAGATTCAAGGGAACAGAGGTGTCCCTGGCCTTGGAGACTAGTGACTGGGAAGTCCCCACTGGCCTGAGAGAGAGGCTCTGTGGGGATGGCTGGGGGCTGGTGCAGTGGGATGGCGCAGGTGGAGGTGCATGGAGTGGGACTCAAGGAAGCCCTGAGCTCAGCAGCAGGAAGAAGCTCTTCTAGACAGAGAGGCAGTAAGTTCCTACTATGCTGTAGTGGTGTTTGGGCCTTTGCAGAGACATGGAATGGGGGTGGCTGGTGTCCTGGTGAGGGTGGCTTTGAGGAAGCCTAGTATGTATGAGGGGCCTGGGTAGTACGGGGTGTCCAGAAGTCGGGGAGCAGCTTGAGGACTGAGCTCTGGCTAGTAGTACCTCCTCCTTCCTCAAGGAGGGCTCAGAGCCCAGAGCCCTGGACAGAGCTGTCCAGAACAGCGAATGGGGGGACACGACACTGAAGGGATGGGGGGGGGTGGGGGTTGAGCAGGAGGTAGGCTAGGCCATAAAGAGCCGAGCAAGGTGGCAATGACTTTGGGTCCCTGGAGAGAGGTGATGGTGGTGGGGAAGGACAGGGAGGGGGCAGCCCTTAGTGTAGCCCTTGGAAGTCTGGGGGGATGGGTTCCTGGCAGGAGGCAGAATGGGGGTGTCCTGTAGGAGAGGGTAGGCTTTGGGGGTGCGATGCTGCCGCAAAAAGGAAGTCGCTAGGCAGGTCTCTGGGAGCCGGCAGAGGAGGGGTGAAGGGGGGGGAGGCCGGCCTGGAGGCGTTTCCGCTCCCCGGGGAGCGAGAAGCGCCAGGCTGTTCTTGGCTCCTAACTGGAGCCATTAATCTGGAAGCCGCGGGTGACCTGGATGCCTGGCATTCCTGGGCCATTGGGCTGTTCCGCTCCGGCCCGCACC
>NC_058403.1:124608831-124699382 GCF_002201575.2 Neomonachus schauinslandi
ACATCTCTCGATCGTAGATGTAGCCCACCACTTCTTCCCCCGCAGCCCAGAGCGACTGGGACAAAGGGACAGGGCTGGTGGGCCGAGCGGTGGCTTTCTCCAAGGTGGAAGGCGTATCCCCCTTCTTCCTGCGCAGCTCAACCTTCCTGCCTGCCCTTGGCCCCCTCCCCGTCTCCCGCCCTGGCCCAGGAGCTCTCCCAGCAGACAAGACAAGCCCGTGGTTTCATGCCAATAGCTGGGGATGGCCGAGGCTGAGGCCTCCCAGCCCCTGCCAGGGCCTTAGAGGTGCAAGGCAGCAGGAAGCTGCAGGAGACATAAGGCTGGGTCCCCCCACCCCTCGCCAAGGGCTGAGGACAGCCAAGCAGCTCTTCCTTGTTCCTTAATACCCATGGAGAAGACACAAAGCTCCCAGGGAAAAAGTCTAGGGTTGACCTCACTTTTTCTGGGGTCAGTCAACAGTAGTAGGAAAGTGTGATCATTGTCCCCAATGCCTGCTTTTGGTACAGACCCCCGGCTTTGGCTGCTCTGGTCTGGCCCTGCCCTCCACTCCCTGGGGATATGGACTTGAGTCCTGAGCCTAGCTCTCTCAGCAGTTTCCCGTTGGGCAGTTCCTTCTTGCCAGAGCCTCAGGTTCTGGGACTTAGAAGATGGGGCAGTCATGGTAAGACTGGGATTCGAGGCTGCTGCCTGTTAAATTCTGTAAGCCGTGGGCTCTTAGAGCACATACAGGAAGGGGTCGTTGCTTCTAGGCCCAAATCCACAATCTACTCTCTGCCCACCCCTCCACCACACTCCTTAGACGCTAATTCAGCCCCCTTTGGATGCCTCAATTTCAGTATTATTGAGCTTTCTCATCTTTTCCCTCCACACCAAAGAGTAAAGCCAGCCTGGGCCCAGCCTTGAAAAAAATCCAGATTGAGCCGGAGCTGACCTGGGTTGCCTGTGTCCTCCTTCTCCTGCCCCAGGGCCCTGAGTAAATGAATCATCCCTTTGCCTACCCAGGTCCCAAGCCTTCACTCTTCTATTCCAGAACCTGTCCCATGTGATAGGTACTCAGCTGCATGTGGCCCAAAGATTAAAATTAATTTAAATAAAAGGAAAAATTTGGTTCTTTCCTCACACTAGCCATATTGCAAGTGCTCGGTAGGCACGAGGGGCTCATGGCCCTTGGGCACAGGTTGGCACAGTACAGAACAATTTTATTACAGTAGAAAATTCCACTGTACTGTGAGAGTGCTGCTTCAGAGACCGTGCCTTTGAGTTCATCAGGCAGGCCCTAGAGCCCACCCCCTTCTACCCTCCAGTGAGGCGGGTCCCTCCCCCAACCCCGACACACTCTGGGGGGGGCCAGGCTCGATTCCCAAAGGGCAGGTGAATGGGAGGTGGATTTACACCTAGAGCATCAGCTGGAGGACTGCATGGTCTGGCTTGGGTCTTGCTTGGCCCCACAGTGTGACGTGGGCCCCTGAGCAGAGTTCTCCTGGCAAGCAAAAAAGATGATTTAAAAGTTGGGATAGCTAGGATCTTAGACACAAATCTTTGGACTATAGTCATTTTCATTATGCTGCAAAGTTTGCATTTCTTTATGAGCCCTGTTGCCTACATCTCAGTGGTCCCCAGACCAAGGAAGGAAATGTAGCACTATTCTGGGGACCCCCACAGAATGAGTCCTGGAGCCCACTTTGAGAGGCCTCTGGGTGGGAGGGCCTCCCACCACAGCCAGAAGCATCCTGGTCCTTTGGAGGCCAGGCTGACTTGGGTCCCCACTTTAGCAGCACCAGTTACCTGTGTTTCTTCCCCACTATGTTGAGGGTCACATACCCTACCCCGAGGGGCTTCAGGGGAATGAGATGTGTATGTGCCTGGCTCGTGGTGCAGCCAGTGGAGCTTCTTCTCTTCCCTGTTCCTTCATTCTTCACCGGAACGATGGTCCTGTCACAGTCCACCTGCGCCTTCTCATCCGTCATGGGTTCCTATCACAGTTCCTATCAGGCCAGACTCTAGTGTCATCATGAGGCTCAAGGAACATTGTGAATGTGTTTTGGAAATGGTGACACCTGGCACAAGTAGACAGTGTTTGGGGCTGCTCATGTCCCAGCAGAGAGGCAGTGTGGCCCGGTTACTACTGCAAGGGCCCGGGGCCAGTGCTGCCATTTATTTGTGACGTAACCGGTCCCTCCCGCATGTCCTGGCGGTGGTGATGACAGTGCCTACCTCCTAGGGTTGTGGAGAGGATACGATGCAGGCATGCCGGTCCGGCCCTCAGTGCAGAGCCCGGCATGCGCTAGGCGCTCCGTGGGACTGCCGAGGGGTTGCTGTCCCTGACCGAGGCCCCCCCACCCCCCCCCCCCCCCCCCCGCAGGCTACGAGCAGCAGCAGGAGCAGGAGAAGCTGGAGCGGGAGACGGCCCTGCTGCGCGGCGCCATCGAGGACCAGCGGAGGCGCGCCGAGCTGCTAGAGCAGGCTCTGAGCAATGCGCAGGGCCGGGCCGCTCGAGCCGAGGGGGAGCTGCGCAAGAAGCAGGCCTACGTGGAGAAGGTGGAGCGGCTGCAGCAGGCCCTGGGGCAGCTGCAGGCGGCCTGTGAGAAGCGGGAGCTGCTGGAGCTCCGTCTGCGGACACGCCTAGAGCAGGAACTCAAGGCCCTGCGTGCACAGCAGGTGAGCTCGGAGACGCGGCAAGCTGGCAGGGGGAGGGCGCGCAGGAGAACGGCGGCAGCGAGCTGGCAGGGGGAGGGCGGCACCCGAGGAGGCCAGTTCCAAAGTCCTGGGGGGTCTCTGCTGAGATCCAGGTGGAGGCGCCCTTGGAAAGCTGGGCTGATCCGTGTTCCAGCCTTGCCCCCAGCTCCCCCCAGCCACCAGCCTTAGAAGAGGCTTCGCCTCTTGGCCGGGTGCCAGCCGTGGGGACTCAAGACCTGGGCTTCGGTCCTCAGCAGCAGCAGGGCTTAGCATCCTTGGTCTCTCTCGAGAGTAGCCCAGGAGCCTTGATGCGGAAGACTAGCCAGCTCTTAGGTGCCTCCCCAACATGGTGAGGGCAGATGGTAACCCAGATCCTGAGTCCTCATCCTCCCTTTGGGCTGTGTTATGGTAACTCTGGTGTTTACACGCCAGATAGAGTTCTGTCGCTGCTCCCCACTGTACCCTTCCCACCGAGGTAGAGTGACCACAGGCCCTGGACTGCCCAGGTGGGTCCTAGTCTACACCAGTTGTCACGTGTAATTATTAAGAGCACCCCTTTCCCAAAGTGGAGGATACTTTCTTGGGTCCCCTATGCAGAGGCAGGCCTGATCTTTCCTGCGCCCTTGTCCACGGGGGTGTGGGGAACCACGGCACCTGCTTCATCTTCGGTAGCCGCGGGGCGCAGGGGCAGGTCTGCCGGGAAGGGCGAAGGACGCCCCTGTGCATAAGTGAGAGCCCTCGTGCAGGGGTGAGGACCTGTGGCTACCGCACCCCAGCCTCTGCCCTTGATCACAGTGCTCCCTTCTCCACAGAGACAGGCAGGCCCCCCCACTGGTGGCAGTGGTGGCAGTGGATCCCCAGAGCTCAGCGCCCTGCGGCTGTCAGAGCAATTGCGGGAGAAGGAGGAGCAAATCCTGGCGCTGGAGGCGGATATGACCAAGTGGGAGCAGAAGTATTTGGAGGAGCGTGCCATGAGGCAGTTTGCCATGGACGCAGCCGCCACAGCCGCGGCCCAGCGCGACACCACCCTCATCCGCCACTCTCCCCAGCCTTCGCCCAGCAGCAGCTTCAACGAGGGCCTGCTCACTGGCGGCCACAGGCATCAGGAGATGGAAAGCAGGTTGGGTATTCGCATTGCCCCCCTGAGGTGGGGGCGGGGGTGCACTGCCCAATCCCTGCCATGCCCTTAATCCCTGATAAACGCCCCTCTGGCCACGAGGCTCAGCAGGCCCTCACCTTCTGGGCCGATCCCGCATGTCTGGCACACCAGGCATCACGCACGTGTTCTTTCCCAGAGATACCAACCGACTCCTTGGTCTGCCCAGGAGACCTTGGCTGTGGAGGCGTCAGATGCCATCCAAGGCTCTGGCCTCTGCCTGCTCCCCCACCCCCACCCCCAGTCAGTCGGAGAGTAAGACTTTCCAGCCGAGTCCAGAAGGAAGGTGGACTCAGTTCCTGGCTTTGGATAGCTAGTATTTTCTCTCCAAAAACAACCTCAGAGGCCCCACAAGATTTCTGTTCGACCTATGTCCAACTCAAAAGCACAAGCACCAGCTGAGCCCATTGGATGGTCAGCAGCCCTGGGGCATTGCCCCACCGGGCAAGGGTCATGCCGTTGCTGTCATCCGATGAATCCAACCCACCCCTTGACCTGCCTTTGCTGCTGTAAGAAGGGCCCAGTGCTCACGCACTGGTAGTTTTCAGGGCTTCGGATTTCAGAACTCTGATGACATTTCTGAAGGCTCCCTCCAGCTTTCATGAGGTGGGGAGGGTAAAGGCCACTGGATTTGCGGGTCTGACCATGTGAGCGTGGTCTGTCGCCCCTCAGGTTGAAGGTGCTCCATGCCCAGATCCTGGAGAAGGATGCAGTGATCAAAGTCCTTCAGCAGCGCTCCAGGAAAGAGCCGGGCAAGGCCACGCAGGGCTCCCTGAGGCCCGCCAAGTCTGTGCCATCTGTCTTCGTGGCTGCCGCGGCAGGGACCCAGGGCTGGCAAGGTCTTTCCTCTAGTGAGCGACAAGTGGATGCCCCTGCCCGGCTGGCTACAGGTGCGAGGAGGCGGGTGGGAGGCAGAGGTAGAGGGCTAGGTTGCTGTCAGGCCTTTGCTCCCAGAACTGAGACTCAGAGGAGTTGGGGCTTCCTGACCCCTTGCCCGAGGGAGCCAGCTTCCACGCTGGCTGCGGTGACCCTCCAGCCCACAGCTATCCTGCTGGTGTGAGGGGGCATGCTCTAGTCCCCATCTCCGTAAATTCCAGCACCCTGGATCCCAGCCACTTGCCATCTAAGCAGAAATAGAGCTTCCTGGGCAGATGCACCTTGCAGGCAAGCTCCTCTGCTCCTCCGTCTGAGCAGATGCCACAGAAATTCCAGAGTCCCCACTGGTTTTAAGATTCAACGCGCTAAGAAGGGTTCTGCCACTTAAGAGGTCTGGAAACCAGTCCAACCTGATAGTTATTCCTATTTGGAAACAGGAGTCCCGAATCTTAATCGAAGTTCGTGCAAATCAAGAGCAACCCGTACCACCTCGTGCCCCCAGTTGGTACGGTTAATTTGAGGTGTCCTTCATGGGGCTACCACTGCCTTCGTGAGGCAGTCACTGTCGGTCTCCTGCCTTTCCAGCAGACCGGGCCCCCGAGGAGGAGCCAGTGGTCACAGCTCCGCTCCCTGCTCATGCCAAACACGGGAGCAGAGACGGGAGCACCCAGACCGACGGTCCCCCGGACAGCGCGGCCGCTTGCCTGGGACTGGATCCCGACAGCCTACTGGGGTACGGCGGGGGCCAGAGAACAGCCTCGCTGGGTAAGTGCCCCTTCCCGGGACTTCTGTGCTGCGCAGGGCTGCGGGTGCGCATCTAAGATCATGCAGCTTGGCGAGTGACCTGATGGCAATCTCCAGTTAGAAGAGTTTGTTTAAAAAGAGTCCAAGACAGAGATATTTGAGAAGATGGCCTTTTAAATGTTTTCTTCCCTTTCACATTAGCCCTCGGGGTGGGCCTGCGCCTCACTGTCCCAGAAAACCACAGGCTCGGGAAGAATGCTGCAGCCTCCCTCCGTCCCTCAGGGCTCCCCCTCCCTCCGAGCCTCCAGCCAGTTGAAAGTTATAAATAAATGTGTCTTCCACACTGGACGTTGACGATCTGGGGGGAGAGCTGGGGGCGCAGAGCTTGGTGCTCCGTTGGCCAAGCCGGCGGGGGGTGGGGGGGGGCAGGGGAGGGAACCCGGGCACCTGGGCAGCTGAGGAAGGCCATGTTGGTAAAGCGAGATCCTATCTTAAAAATGTGCCAGGATTTAAAAGGGCAATCTTGTAACGCTCGCTGGCGTTTGCCTGTGCTCTTGTCTCTCTCCAGACTCTGTTGCCACATCCAAAGTCCAGGACTTCTCGGACATGGTGGAGATACTGATCTGAAGGAGGTAGTGCTCGGGGACTCCGAACCATACCCTGTCTCCTCTGCCCTCTGCTACTCTCGGCCATTCCAGCAGCCCCTCCATCTGCTGCTGCCCCGCTTTCCCCACCTAGGCATTCACTCCCATTGACTGTCTGGTGCCCGGGGCTTAAGGATGCTGCAGGGGTGAGGGGGAGCCGTGAGAACGCCTGCATGCAGAAGACCCTGCTTCTTAGCCCCACATCCCTCCTGAGCCCATGCAGAATGAGGATCCCCAGGCTTACTGTTGGGGTAGCAACTGGAAACCCAGAAGGGAGCTGAGCCTTCTCGGGACCCCCAGTTGGCACTCAGGCAGGGAGGGAGGGCATATATTGGTTTGGGAGAGTGATTTCCCAAGATGGCTGCCCATGGACCCCAGATGGGCTGGTTCAGTACAGAGTCGGCCGTGCTGTTCCCCTGTGGCTAAGGGTGCTCCCAGCCCACGTCATCTGCTCCTCAGCTCCTCACTGCCTCCTTGAGATCGCTGAGACTTGCATCTTCAGGGGACTATTGAGGGTGTTAGTCCTACAGAAGCCACAGCCTCGCCCCCTCACTTGAAGTGGGCAGGGGCCATTTAAGTGGACTGGGATAAGCTGTGCAGTTTGTACATAACCCACTTTCTTATGGAACAGAAGATTGAAGCATGCCGCTTCAGATTTGTGCCCTCTCTGTTCCCCTGTCCCTGCCACCACGGTTCCTGTAACTGCTGACTAGCCTCCCAGCTCTCTGCCCTTCTCAAGTTCTTGGCCCATGGATTTTGATACTGGTTGATCCACGTGACATTGTCTTTTCCTCCACCTTGAGCCTTGTTTTGAAATGCCCACGGGACCCCTATCACCAGCCTCTTGACATGGCTCCACAGCTCCTGTCCCTGGGACATTCTGTCGGTTTGGTTATGAACCCTGAGCCAGATGAAATGAGCCGCCACATACAGACATCTGCCATGGGGGGGCTTCCCAGCACCAATTCTCTTGAAGGAAACTGGATAAGTTGCCTTATTCTCATCAGAGTCTTTGTTCCCACCTGGAGGGATTGGGAGAGGGAGCTACGCTGGTGAAAAACTGGTCAATGAGCTACAAGATGTGACTCAAATCGTCTCTGGATGGAGCCCCCGTCACAAAGTGGCGCCCATGAGGCTGGCTCCTCAAGCTACCGGCGAGCAGTGCCCGGAAGCAGGGCCAGGGCTTTGGAATCAGACCTGCCAGCAGCCGTGGGTTCGACTTCTGGTCTTAGAGAGTCCCCCAGCTCAGCCCCAGGACCGATGGGTGGGTTTTAGTAGTCTGTCTTGACTGTTTTTAGTTCTCCTTGAATCTTTGTTTTTTCCTTTACTGTTTTTAAGTTCGGTATGTGTTCTTTTATTCCCGTGATTCCTCAAGTTTCCTTTTTAAACATTTGCATTTGCTGGACAATTGCATATTTTTTTAAATCCCTCTACCCTTCTTTAAAGCTGAAAAATACATTTGGTTCATGTGCATTGTTTACAAAGCAAGAAGAAAAAAAGAAAAAAAGGCAAAAAAATATCGTGAAAGAAAAAAAAACAACTTAATATATTTTGGATTAATATTTGGTATTTCTTTTAAAGTATTTTTTGTGCTGTGAACGTTTTCTGCCAAAGACCATGATGTGTGTCTGTATGTTTAAGTTATCGTAAATATTTAAAATGTAAACATGGCTGTTTTGTTATGCCACCCTGTACCAGGACTGCTGCTGCATTCCACTGGGTATAACAGTATTTTAATAAAAAAATAATAATAATTAAAATCGGTGTCTTTGCCCAAGTGAGAGACTACACTGGGACAGAAAGGGGGAAAGGAAAGGGTAGAGGAGTTGGCGTGTCGCCCATGTATATCGTCCCTGAGCACTCTCGCCTCTGAACCCCCCCACTCCCCCACCCCATGCTCCCCAGTGCCTTAGTCCTTAAACATTGGCCAGACCATACCCATGAGTGGCAGCTCAGGGTCACTGCTGTTTCTTGAACATAATGTTTTTCTGTCTGGGAGAGTCTCACAGATGGGCAGCCTCCCATGGGTAGCTTTGTCCTAGCTGGTTTTGTTTGACCACATGCTGTGGTTACTCCACAGTAGGATTGGGTGTCCAAAGGCGGCTTTATCCTTCGCCCCAGCCCCACCCAGCACAAGGAGTCCCAGAGCTGTGCAAGAGCCTGGGCACCATGCTTGCCCTCTGCCTGGACACGAGCAGAGGGTGTTCGTGTGTGTGGCACATTCTGGGGCCCTGCCTCGTGACCTTGCTGTGGTATCACCACTCTTGCCCTGTGCCCAAGAAAACATGTCACTCCGATCCATAAAACAGAAAACCATTCTCAGTCTCAGATGTTACAGTAGAAACAAAGTATCTGTCTCCGTGGGCCAGTCAGGACAATCAGGTTCCCAGTCAGGATGTGGGCTAGCAGTCAGGCTGACCACTGGGCAGCAGGCAGCCCTACAGGTTGTGGGCACTTGAGGGGAACAGTTAGCCCCCATGGCTGTGGGTGAAGTATTTTCTGGGCAAGTGTAGGGACTCGGCAGTAATGTTGATGAGCAACCCAGTAGGATCCGAAAGAACATGTCTTCCTGAGCCAGCCTACCTGCCCACATGAAAGGGAATCCAACAAGTGGAAGAATTGGGAATATTCAAGGACTTTTTCCAGCAACTTTGCATCCCCGACTTGATGGGCCCCAGCAGATAGAGAGCTCTCCACGCAGGATCCTTACCCAACACAAGGCCGGTGCAACAATCCCCACCCAGTGGCCACACCAAAACCCGAGCCCTCTCCAGCCTGCCTCCCACCGCCCGCGCAGCATCAATGCCTGTCTTCCTGTTAATCAGGCCCTGGCTTAGGGTTTGCCGTGTGGACGGTTTGCTCTCTGAGGATGCACGCCACAGAGCTCCTGTTCCCACAACGCTTTCCTCAACCACATCAGCCCACAGCTGGATTTGCTAAGACGTGGTGTCCCAACAAAATGGCGGTGCCCGTAAAGAATGCCCTTGGCAAAGACGTTCCTGTTCACCTCCACCTGCCCCCAGAAGAGCTCTGGGAGGGCAGCCCACACCTGGGTACAATAAGCCCTGACAAGACTGCCATCGCATCCCCAGTACCTTTGGCCAGGGACTCTCAAAGCATCTGTGCCTTGTGTAGGAGCTAGTCTGGTAAGTCATTCTAGTATTTCCTTGGCACAGACCAAGAGGGACCAAGAAACCATCCCGTGCGTCCAGCACATGTGCATGCATGTGTATTTGTTTATGTGTCTGGGCACATGTGTGCCTGAGCCTGTTTACAAAGATGTGAAGGACACCAGTATCTCCTGGCTGGCGCCCTTGTAGGGCAGTGGGGCCCTCTAGCCACAGGGCCACCGGTGCGTCTGAGGAGCCATTTCTTCTCAGAAAAGGGGTTGAGTAGGCATCTCAGTCACTTAGAAATTCAGCCTAAGTTCTGGAACTGGCGGGACTGTAGGCTGTGCTGGGGCTGGGCAGGCCTCTGGGGACAGGAGTGTTTGCCCGTGTGCCCTGGCATCTGTGATAAGGGAGCCTGGGTCCCATGGGTGGCTCTGCTGGGCCCTTTGGAGGCCAAGTTCCTCTGCGAAGGACGGCCCTGCCCTGCCTGCCCCGCCCTCACCCAGCGTCTCCGCTAACAGGGCTGGGGGTGTGGCTCAGAGGGGCCCCACACTACCTGCCCTAGAGGGCTGGAAGGCCACCTGTCCCGGCCATCTCTCTCTCTCACCTCCCAGTTAATCGTTAACTCTTCCCCTGGCCCGGGCAGGTGTCAGGCTCAGAGGGCTTGGCAAAATGTGCCAATCTAGGGGCAGTAAATTGGGGCCCAGCCGCCCAGAAATGGCGGAAGCCACTTCACTGCTCCCAGGGACCCCAGCTGGACAGGAAACTTGTTTGCAGTGCCACCGTCTTGTTTCCTACTCAGTGGGGACGCAGCCAGGAACCAGGGGTCCCTGAACAGCCCTTGCTGTGTGGCTGACGCCTCAAGAGGCAGCCCAGGAACCTGGCACCAAGTAGTGCCTTCCTGAACCCACCCTGCCCAGATCCAACGGAAGAGAAAAGCACCACGGCAACCAGGCTCTCTGCATCCCTTTGGTGGTTTTTTGTTGTTGTTTGTTTGCTTGTTTGTTTTTGAGATATAAATCACATATCATAAAACCCACCCTTTCAAAGTCTACAATTCAGCGGTATTTTATATCACAGCATTCATTTTAAACCAGCGGTCAAACATGGGTCATCAGCGAATGCCCCACCAGTGGGCCTGATGGACAGAATTAGAAGTGCTATTTGATCTGGCACATTCACACTCGTCGCCTCTGATTTCTCAGGATGACACTTTGACCTTTCTATAGCTGAGCAGCTCCAGCTCACCCCACACTGGGCCGCAGAGAGGACACGGGCTCCCCTGCACCAGAGCCTTCCACCATCGTACCACTCCCCCACCCCCGGCTGCCAGGGCAGAGGTCCTGGCCAGAGATTTGGGAAGGAGACCTGTGAGTCCTGTGAGCCCTGACCCCACTAGCGGGATGGGTTCAGTTTTGTAAGTTCAGTTTTATAAGCCTGAAGCTTATATAATTTGGGGAACTTTTTAAGAAAAAGAATGCAGAATGGGCAAATACAAAATTAGGCCTAAGGTCTTGGAAGGGGCTTTTTTAAGCAAGCATCTGGAGGCATAAGCTCCATTAACTTCACAGTACATCTGCATCCAGGCATGGGCTTCGTGTCTCCGCAAAGGAAAGATTCTCTGGGAGGCACCACCCATGACTCCAGCTCAACCTTGTCTCTCCCTGATGAGGCTCGGGGCTGAGGATCAATGAAGCTCCAGTTTTTCCCCACCCAGGACAGATAGAGTGGTGCTTCCAGGTACCCACCTTAACCTAACCCTCTCCCCAGGGGACAGCGGTGCCCACACAAGGGGACCTGGTGTCCAGCACGGAGATATCACCACGGAGCCTGAACAGTAGGGCTCACTGGCTTGCCAGGGACCAGAGCTGTGGCTGGCCCAGGTCTGCGCCCTGTTCTCACCTGCCAAGCAATCTCCAGCCCCTAGCCAGAGTTTGGCAGAGGGGGAGCCCTCTGCCAGTTAGCTCCTTGGGTGCCTGGGGAGCCATGCCACTCCGCGGTGGCCCTGACATTCTCTGCACATTCTTTACTCCGAGGGCCTGTCAGCTTTCGATTCTGACCTGCCACATGTCACAAACTGTCCTCAGATAAATGCCTCTCGCAAATCCAAAGGCTCCTACCTGGAGCCACATTCCAGATGGTTGAGCAACAATGTGGACGCCTCCCTGCACAGGTTTGCCTCTTCTTGCATTAATGTGGCTGCTTGTCCGGCTCCGGGAGGCCCTGCCTGGTCTCTGCTCTGCAGCCTTTCCTTGCTCAACACAGTGTGCTGTGGAAACCATCACGGCATGTTGCGTCAGTGGCGAGAATGCCAAAACCTCAGCCAGAGAGCGACTAACAGCACAGGACACAGCTACGGGGTGCCCTGGAAGCTACAGCAGCCTTCTTTCATTTCAAAGAAGAAAAACAGCCCTCCTTCCCAGAGGCTTTTCTCTAAGGTTTGGGTTCTCTGCCTCAGCAAGAGTGACTTCTCTTTACCCATCCTCTTTCTCTGGAAGTGGGTGCCATCGCTTCCCTCCCTCCCTCGCTCCTTCAGTCACTGCCGTCACAGGTGTCTGCCGAGCGCCCACTGTGTTCCCAGCACTGTGGCAGGCACCGAGGGCGCAGCGATGAATGAAGCCGCCTCTGTGTCCCGAGACCTTTATGTTCCTACCATCTGTTTTATCTTTATACCCCGTGCTGAGGCCGGCACAGGGGCGCCCCTAAGTGTTGGCTACAAGAGCAGTCTTGACAAGAACTGGCCCCCGTCTACATTTCTGGCACTGGATGCCATCACCTTCCTGTGCACACCCGGCCACACGGACGCTGGGAAAATGGCCCCGAGTGCCCCGTCGTCTCTCCGACCGCCAGGCCTTTGCACGTGATGTCCCTTTTCTCTGGAAAGCCTTCCTCATCTCTAGTCTCCATCTCTTGGCCTGTTTAATTTAAAACTCATCCATCAAAATCCAGCTCGAGCATCACGTCCTCCTGGCTGCTTCCCCTCTCAAATTCCCTGATGTTCCCCAGGACCCTGAGAGGGACGTACGGGGGAGACCTGCAGACTGAGCAGACATTAGTCCGTGGCTCTGCTGGCTTGACAGGGAGCAGCTGAGAAGATATAACCGGCCTTTTTGACTAGACAGAGGTGACTCCTTGTCCCCGTGTCGGGGTCACAAGTGGCCCTGAACACTGCCCAGACAGGAGCCCCTTAGTATGTTTTGGCTAGAGGGCCCACTCCCCTCCTTGTGGGCCAACCCCCCCCCCCCATTCATTGGAGGTAAGGGAGGATGATAAGGGACTCTGTGGGTGGAGTCTTGGGGTCAGAGAAGGAGAAGCAGAGCCTGAGGGCTGGGGCCAAGGTGGAAAGGAGGGGCTGGGCAGGCAGCTGTGGGTGTGTGAGCCCAGAACCGGCCCTGCAGGATGGCTGGCCCATGAGACAGGCCCCAGCACTGCCAACCACGTGGGGCCCGGGCAGCCCCAGCCGTGGGAACAGCTGGTGAGCCAAACTCCCTCCACCTCCAAGAGAGCCGCTCCTGCCTGGCTCTGCCAGCCCTGGGCTCCGTCTGGGAACAGGCCAGGGGCAGAGGTAGAGGCAGAGAGGAACCCGTTTTATCAGGACGATGTTCCCAGCCATGCCCTATGGTATTTGAGTCCCAGGAATGACTCACAGGGCTCGGACCCAGAGCACCGTGCTCACAGCCCGGTAAGGATGGGGGACAGGGAGCATTTGCTGCTTTCCCACCCCACGTCCAGCTGATGCCGCTCACCTCAGACCACGCCTTCCACATTCGCTCATTCAGCAGATATCCATTAAGCACCCACTGTGTGCCCGGCACTGTTCTAGGTGCTGAGGAGATCATAAGGCAGACAAAATCCGTGCCCTTTGGAACTTGCATTCGAGCAGGGGTGGGATGGGGGAAGACAAGCAGGAAACCCAATACCTTTTGCAGACTGCGTCAGAACAATGTTTCTTAAACCCATGGTGGCAAAACGACAGTTTTGGTTTTTTTTCTAATCTACATCTAGGTTTCTGGGCAATGCCATTTGCTATAAATTCTATAGAATCTACAGATGCCACAGTACAGAAGTTCCTAAATGCTCACTCCCCATTTCTGCGCTCACGTCCTCGTGCGGTGCTGGTGCACACTGTGCCTGAAGGTGGTAAGAGCTTCGGGGGAAAGCAGAGGAGGGCAGGAGAGACCAGGTGGCAGGGCTAGGGGGAGAGCTGCAATTTTAAAGGTGACATTTGAGCAAAGATCTGAAGGAAGTGAGGGAGAACGCCACACATGAGTCTGAGGAAGGTGCATTCAAGGTTTAGTAAAAAGTAGAGTTTTACAAATGTGGATTTTGACTTGTTGAGACCTCATTGCTAGGCGAGGGGCAGGGGGCAGGGAGCACTGTAAGGGGAGATGAAATGGGGATCCCTGGGCAGGGGAGGCCCCAAGGACCACACCCCTGAATCCTGCAGAGGCTGCAGCTCCCTGAGGTGGCTCCTGTGCCCAGGGTGGGCCTGGAGGGTTCCCTAAACCCTCAGAGCTCCGCGTGCCTCTCAAGCCCGGGCAGGGCCTCCCTGGAGCCACTGTGATCCTGAATGGGCACACAGTTTCCCTGAACCTGGTCTCCTCCCTCCTTTCTGAACCTTCTTTCTTCGTGAGCCAGCTTTCAGTACCTGATAAGAGGGTCACCCAGGACACCAGACACAGGCCACTCTCTTGGTAGAAAGACATTTTTTGCCATGCTCAGTGCATCGATCTCCAGCTTTTAGCCCAGGAGGTGGTTTGAGCACTGTTCCTGTGTCCACAGAGGAACAGGGCCATGACCATAGAGAAAGTTCCATCCATCTGATTCGTTTCTGCATCTCATCCCAGCTAATTTGGCAAACTGGACACGTGGAGATTCCTTTCCCTTGTTGAACACACTTTCACACCCGCAAATGCATGCGCAGTCATATACACACATTTCCACACCAAACACACACCCAGACTCAAAATATACTCACGGGTTTGGCCACACGACATCTCCCTACAAACATGCGTCATGAACTTTTGGGTACACTAAAGTGGCCGTGGCCGTGCACATTTACACACACACACACACACACGTACATGCTCTTGTGGACCCACACCCAAACCCACACCCACCATACACATACCCCCCCAGAAACGCGCCCATGCTCCCTGCACATGGAGACTCCCCACCCAAGAGAGTTTCTATTTGGAGCAAACACACAGCAACCATGGTCAGTGGCAGATGGATGGGACAAAGTTCACTTATGTGTCCAGGTGTCTCCACCAACACAGCCAGAAGGAGCAAACAGCAGGCTCGGCCCCTTCCCACTAGGCCTTCAGGAAGGCAAGGCTTGGGTGGGGTCAGATTTGGGCAGGAGTATGGCAGAGCTCCTGGCTGCTGACTCAAGGCCCAGAGCAGAAAGCCTTGTGCATTTCCGACAAGTAGGTCACCGTGACGAGAAGTGCTGGCCCACCTGTCAGACCTAAGGTCAGTTGGAAAAGACTTGCGGAAAACCCAACCCTCATGGGGCAGCAGGTGTTCAATAGGTGCTGCCTTTCATTCCAGCCCTTCCGTTAGGTCTACACAGCCCTGGGAAGCAGGTGTCGGGGGCAAGCACCCTTGCTGGGTGCAGTGTGTATAGAGGGGAAGCGGGCAACGGCTTCAGAGGGGCTGCAATAGGGGATGCATGGGGGAGGCAGGTGGACATATCCCTAATATTGTTCGTATGGATTGCAACTGTGTGTTAAGCACTGTGTGGGTGTTCCCATGTATGACCTTGCAGGATACAGTTGTGCACATTAGAGATTATTGCCTCCGTTTCACAGATGAGGAAGCTAAGTCTCAGAGGGCTTAACTAAATGACTCCAGATCCCCAACTAATAAGGGCAGAAGGAGGATTGGAGCCCAAGTCTGTCTGACTCCGGAGCTCAGACTCTTTCTACATCCCCCTGTGGAAGCTAAGACTTGCATTTTAAACTTCCACAAGCAAGAGGAGTCTAAGGAGATATGACAACTAAATGTACTATGGTATCTTATATGGGATCTTGCAACAGTAAAAGGACATTAGGGAAAAACTGAGGCTATCTGAATAAAGTATGGACTTTAGTTAATGATAACATAAGAATATTGGTTCAGTCATTGTAACAAACGTACCCTACTAATTAAGATGTTAAAAATAGAGAAAACTGGGTGCAAGTACACAGGAATTTTTTGTATTATCTTTATAATAATTCTGCAAATCTAAAAGTGTCCTAAAATAAAAAGTTGATTAAAAAAGAAAAAAATATATATTTGCCAGAAGCAGGAGGCCACAGGTAACTTACATTCCAAGGTGCAGCCTGTGCCCAAGGCCTAAAGAGGCAGGGCCTCTGCAAAATGTCTCACCCCCTTGTCTCAAAATAAAAGGCCATTTTGGATTTTGTACCACTGAGTTCCCATCCCTTGCACACCTGAAATACAGACATTCACTGCAGGGCTATTATATCCAAGGCCACCAGAATCCCCTTCCTCAATGGGACAAAGGGGCACTGAAGGCAGGCAGAGCCAGGCAGGAGGGCACAGAGCTCTGGGGCTCTGCAAACTGGCACGAATTGTTGGGGCCCAGCGGGGAGGTCTTGCCAGGTCTGCCAGCTCCCGCCTTGCAGTATGGCCTGGCCAAGCTGATACTCCCATTGGAATGTAGCTTCTGAGGTAAAAGTCTGGCACTTCCTCTGTTAAATGTATTTCTAGGCATTTTATCCTTTTTTGATACTATTATAAATGTAATTGTTTTCTTGATTTTATTTTAGGGCTGTTTATTGTTCGTGTACAGAAATAAAACTGATTTTTGAAATCAGAAAAGAAATTTAAATAACCATGCATCAGGCTGGCTTTTGACTCCCAGGGTCAGAACGATCCAGTCACAACACAAAGGCAGTGGCACAAGAGGGCACCATTGGAAGAAAGCTGGGCCTGGCCAGAGAGCGGGGGCAATGCATCTGTGTGCCCGCTCTAAGAGTGGATCCCAGCTTCTTCCTTCCCCACGTGTCGGGAATTCCTCTCTGGATTCTGGCATCAGGCCTGAGCTCCTTATCTCCTCCACACTAGCCTTATCTGAGCAATCCAGTGAATCCACCAAGAACGTATGTGCTGCCCTTCCAGCAAGCAGGGTGTTTGCAGAGCTGGCCTTGGGCCCTTCGTCTCCAGGAAGCAGACCCAGCCGAGTGAGCTGGGCTAGGGCTCTGGCTGAAATAGCCCCCAAGACCAGGACCAGCTGGGGCCCCTCCACCTAGGTGAGAGCAGTTGAGCACCTTCTGTGGAACCACATTCCAGACCACCTCGCAGGCTCTACCAGCGGTATGGATTGCAGTGTGGTTTCGGCCACAGTTCACTGAGACCTTGAAGGAAATGGAAAAAAAAAAAAAAAAACAGGAACAACAGAGGGAGAACCGAGGCATCAGGGGACATGAGGCATGAAGGGTGATGGAGAGTGGGGCCTGGCAGTGAGGAGGCCATGAATGACTATTTGCAAATTTTCATGGCTAGGGAAGGTGTCAAAGTTGTCTGTACAAGGATGTTCTTTACCGCAGTGTTTCTAACAGTGAAGACTTGAAAATAAGTTCAAGGTCCAGCCACAGGAGAGAGATAACTAAATTATGATTCAGCCATGCACGGGTAAAATCTGATGGCGGTAGGACGGGTGGTGAGAGGGAAGGGAGGAGGGGAGGGATGTGTTGGCAGAATACATAGGATGTTTAGGGCAGTGAAACTATAGTGGTGGCTACACGTCAATACCATTTGTCAAAACCCATAGAATATATACCACCAAGACTGAACTCTGATGTAAACTATGGACTTAGTGTGTTTATGATGTGTTCATAAACGTTCATCAATTATAACAAATGTACCCTTGTGGAGGGGGATGTTGACAAGGAGGAGGTTATGCACGTGGTGGGGCCAGGAGGCATCTGGGAAATCTCTGCAATTTCTTCTCAATTTTGCCGTGAACCTAAAACTGCTCTAAAATAATAAAGTCTTAAAAAAAAAAAAAACAACCCTGAAAGCTCACAGGTTTTGTTTGGCTTTAAAGGAGAATGGGATTATTTGCCAACATTAAAAAGACTGAGAGGGGGCGCCTGGGTGGCTCAGTCGTTAAGCGTCTGCCTTCGGCTCAAGTCATGATCCCAGGGTCCTGGGATCGAGGCCCGCATCGAGCTCCCTGCTCCGTGGGAAGCCTGCTTCTCCCTCTCCCACTCCCTTTGCTTGTGTTCCCTCTCTCGCTGTCTCTGTCAAATAGATAAATAAAATCTTAAAAAAAAAAAAGATTGAGAGATTTTATGGAAAAAAATATCCAGATGTCCAGCTTCTCTTGAACCAGAAACTCCAGCAACTCTAGGCCCCCACGTCCACTTGGTAAAACTCTGGCCAGAGTTAAGAAGGAGCTGCCTGCTCCCTTTAATGAAGAAGCCCTACAGGCGACCAAGGTTTCTACCTGGCCAAAGCCAACCGTGCAGTTTCACACAGTGTCTCTCAGATTTGGGTGTAGATCTCTTGGTCACACTATTCTCTTACCTGAAATATTCTCCCCTTTACCCCCAACCCTCGGCCAGGCTAATTCATTTTTATCCTGTAGGAATTATGTTAAATGTCACTTCTTCAGGGAAGACTTCCCTGTCTACCGCAGAGTAGGTTAGGGCACTCTGTTTTATGTTCTCATTGCATCCTTGTACAGCTCTTCACTGCTGTCACGGAAATATTTGTGACAGCTCTCCCTTACCGAAGAATTCCCCTTCATAAATTTGGAAGAAATAAGGAAATACAAAATGACCATTAGAATACCAGATCTCTGCAGACAAGAGCCACCCATGGATATTAAACTTAGTGGACAGAATGGCTAAAATTAACAACTCAGGAAACAACAGATGTTGGCAAGGATGCGGAGAAAGGGGAACGCTCTTACACTGTTGGTGGGAATGCAAACTGGGTCAGCCACTCTGGAAAACAGTATGGAGGTTCCTCGAAAAGTTGAAAATAGAGCTACCATACAATCCAGCAATTGCACTATTGGGTATTTACCCCAAAGATACAAATGTAGGGATCTGAAGGGGCACCTGCACCCCAATGTTTATAGCAGCAATGTCCACAATAGACAAACTACGGAAAGAGTCAAGATGTCCATCGACAGATGAATGGATAAAGAAGTCATGGTGTGTGTGTGTGTGTGTGTGTGTGTATATATATATATATATATATATATATATATATATATATATATATATATGCAATGGAATATTACTCAGCCTTCAAAAAGAATGAAATCTTGCCATTTGCAATGATGTGGATGGAACTAGGGGGGATTATGCTAAGCTAAATAAGTCAGCCAGAGAGAGACAAATACATTATGATTTCACTCCTATGTGGAATTTAAGAAACAAAACAGATGAACATAGGGAAAGGGAAGGAAAAATAAAATAAGAGGAAAACAGAGAGGGAGGCAAACCATAAGAGAACCTTTTTTTTTTTTTCAAAGATTTTATTTATTTATTTGAGAGAGAGCACAAACGGGGTGAGGAGCAGAGGGAGAAGCAGACTCCCTGCTGAGCAGGGAGCCTGATGTGGGACTCGATCCTGGGACTCTAGGATCATGACCTGAGCCGAAGGCAGATGCTTGACCGACTGAGCCACCCAGGTGCCCACCATAAAAGACTCTTAACTATAGGAAGCAAACTGAGGGTTGCTGGAGGAGCGGTGAGTGGAGAGGTAGTAACTGGGTGAAGGGCATTAAGGAGGGCACTTGATGAAATGAGCACTGGGTGTTATATGCAACTGAGGAATCACTAAATTCTACCCCTGAAACTAATAATACACAGTATGTTAATTAATTGATTTTAAATAAAAGAAAAGAAAAAGCAAAAAATAAACTTGGCAAAATTTTAAGAGGGAACATGATATTTGCATAGTCTCAAAGTATTCTCCCCCAAACAAATTTTTTATTAATGACAAAAGGGAAAATAGTAACTTTAGAGTGGAGAAACCTGGCAGATTTCGTCTAAGGCTAAGTGACCAAGATAACATTTCCAGTAGTAAGACATATTGGCATCATGTACCTCCTGATATCATGCACTAAGAAGGGCAGGCCACTTCTGGGGCATCCTTTCTAATAATGCATAACCTCAATCTAATCATCATCAAATTAGGGCATCTTCTACAAAGTAACTGACCAGTACTCTTAAAAAGTCTCAAGGTCATGAAAGACTGAAGAATCGTCACAAATTGGAGAACACTAGGGAAACATGACAACTAAATGTAAGATGAGACCCTGGATTAGATCCCAGAGCAGGGGAAAATATGCAAGTGGAAAAGGAAGTCCATACTGAGTAGTATTGCACCAATGTTAATTTCTTGGTTTTCAGAATTGGAATACAGTTGTGGAAGATGTTAACGTCTGGGGAAGCTGGGTGAAGGATATATGAGAACTCTGCATCATGTTTGCAGTTCCTCAGTAAGATGAAAATGGTCGCAAAATAGAAAGTCAAAAAAGTGTTTGTGTAATTATTTGCTCGATGCCTGTGTCCCCTGCTAGGCTCTAAACTTCACAAGGACAGAGACTGTGACTACACTGTCTTTTCATCATTGCATCCTGGGGTTCCTTAAAATGTCTGACACGTAGTGAATATTCAACAAATACGTGCTGAATAAATACACTCGTGGCTACTGACACAGAAAGAGTCCATGGCATAATAATTGAGTGGGAGTCACAGGGCACAAAACAGCACATATAGCATGTCAGTATTCATATAAATTAAGAGGCTGATGATTTACAAGCCAATGTTGACTGTAGTTGTCTCTGGAAGATCAAGTTATGGGTAATTTTTCTTTCTTCTTTTTACTTTATTATATTTTCTAAGCATATTTGCAGGTTCACAAACTGCTTTTATGGGCAGGAAACAAAGTGTGTGCTCACATACATACAACCACATCTGCATTTCAAAGAAAGCCAGGAGCATCATGCCTGACAGCCGGGGAGCCAGACCTCCAGAGCTGGAGAGAAGATGCGCATATCTGAGCCCTGGGCAGTGGTGACAGCTGCAGGCGCTGGGAGACGTGCCAACAAGGTGGGCTACCTCCCCTGTGCTTCTCAGCTTCTCCATTCCTCCAGCCAGCGTTCTCTGAGCAAAGCTTTTGAGCTAATGTATTAATTTCCTAGGGCTGCTGTAACGAATTGCCACAAACCAGGTGGCCTGCAACTACAGAAATTTATTCTCACTCTTCTGGAGGCTAGAAGTCTGAAATCAAGGTATCAGCAGGGCCAAGCTGCCTCCAAAGGCAGTAGGCGACAATCCTTTTGCTTCTTCTTAGCTCCTTGTGGCTCCTGGCAATCCTTGCCATTCCTTGATGTATAGCTGTAGCACTCCCCTCCCCCAATCTCTGCCCCTGTGGTCACATGGCCTTCTTCCCTGTGTCCCCTCTGTGTCTCTGTATCCAGATCTCCCTCTTCCTTCTCTTATTAAGACATCAGCCACTGGATTTAGGACTCACTCTAACTCAATGACCTCATCTTAACTTGATTATATCAGCAAAGACCCTATTTCCAAATAAGGTCACATTCAGAGGTGCTGGGTGCTAAGACTTGAACTGATCTTTTTGGGACACACAATTCAACCCACGACAACTAGGAACTGCCCTGTACCCATTATCTGTTACTGTGCAACCCACCACCTCAAAATTCAGCTGCCTAAAACAGCAACCATTTTACCCGCTCACAGTCCTGAGAGTCAGCCGTTTGGGCTGGGCTCAGCTGGGAGATTCTTCTGCTAGTCTCACCCGAGTCATTAATGTGGCTACAGTCTTCTAGTGGCTCTGCTGGAGCTGGCAGGTCCAAGAAGACCTTATTCATGGCTGGCTCTTGGTGCTGGCAGTAGTTAGGCTAGTGGACCCCAAGAAGGATGACACGTACCTCTTCACGTGATCTCTAGTGCTCCGGCGGGCTAGTCCAAGCATGTTCCCATGCAGCTTGGCAGATTCTGAGAGGACAAGAGCAAAGGCTGCAGGGCCTCTTGAGATCTAGGCTGCTGCATCCTAGCAGTCAAAGCAGGTCACAGGCAAGCCCAGATTCAGGGGTGGGGCAGTAGACTCCAGCCCTTCCTGGAAGAAACAGCATAGTCACACTATAAGGGGTATACACATAGGGATGGGAGGAGTTACTGAACCTACTTTGCAAAGAGCCTACCGCAGGCCCCAAGTTCTGGGAGGAAAAGATGAATAGGTGCAGGCCTTGCCCTTAAGAAACAAGTGAAACTCTGCCGACAATGCACTGGAGAAAGTCCCTGTGTTAGAACAAAGGCAGTGCTTCCCCTGGTGCATGTGCTGGGAGGGAGTAGGAAGTGATAACTGAGCAGCCCCCTGGCCCACCAAATCCCAGGTCAAGGGCCCTCTCACCTTCATCTGCTTCTGAACAATGACCCCCATGCCCTGGGCCCTTGTGGCTCACCACAAGCTCAGATAACCATCACCAGGAATCATGGTCTAAACATACATCAAGGATGGCATGATCTCAAATCCCCAAAGAAGGAGCTATGTCCTCATGGGCAAAGCTGACAGAGGCAAGAGACGACTATCCAACAAGTTGGATACAGAAATGGGTTGGTACAGAAATGAGCTTGGAACTGAGCCTTGGCAGAGTCCCCTCTTCCCTCCCTCACAGGCCCACACTTGTCCTTTTCTCCAGACTGCCCACGAGAGGTCTAGCTGCCATATCTAAGTGGGAGGAGAGCTTCCATGGACACACATATCATATGCCATAGGGAGGTGGAATTCTGGCTGCTTTTATTTACGGAGTGACTTTGAGCTGCTTTCCTCATCTGTGAAACGTAGGGCGATAAAGGTTTGGTAAGAGTTAATGGGAATGATTTGCAAACACCTCAGAAGCTGTACCATTGTCTACAAGGACATATGCTGCTCTTGGTTCATTCATTCATTCAGTCAGTTAGTCATGCAATGTTTAACTTTGTTTTGTCTGCCCAGAGCGGCACCCTCCTCCTAGGATCTGCTCTTGACTTTTCTCCAACCATGTGCTCTGAATGGGAACTGCCATCTTCCTAGATGCCCTCCTCCTAGTGCCTGGTTCAAGGATGGGTGACTGGCTCAAGCTGGGCCAATCGGCGTTCTTCCCTGGGGGCTTTTTAATGTGAGAATGTGGAGGTGGCCGAGTTCCCCCAAAAGTTTGGAGCCAGAAAGTTCTGGAGTCATTGGTGGACATGTCCTTCACCACAAGGAAGAAGTAAAAGAGGGACAGGAAATACAAGTGAATCCTGGAGCTGTGTCCATTGTTGGTTCCAGCTCCCTCTGAGACCCACCTACACCCTCTTCTTCCTGCAGTTATGAGACTTCTCCCCGAAAGATTTCTTTTTGTCTAAATGTGTAACCAAAAGAGTCTTGACTAAGTTGATTTGTTCAATGTTTATTGAGCAATTCCCTTTGTCAAACCCTGGAGATACAACAGAAAAGACCTGGATCCTCTCCTCTGGGAGATCATAGTCTGATGGAGGGGGCGGCATACAGGAGACAACAGGCAGTGTTGTGGGGGCTGCCACAGAGCAAGAATGCTCTACTTTGCTTGGGGGAGATGCCTACCCTGGGCCTTAGGCCTGTCGGTGAGTCTCCTTGACGATGGAGGAGGGTGGGGAGAAGATGGGGGACATTTTAGATAAAGCCTTAATAGAGCGTATAAAGACACAGGATGTGGATCAACACAGCCCCTCTGGGAAATAGAGGTTGTTCCCTGGGGCTGGAGCTCAGGTGGAGAAAAAGGCAGGGTCAGATCAGAAGGGCCTGGTGGACCAGGCTGTAGAGCATGATTGGAGGGGGCAGTTGCTAAGGAGCAGGGTGCCTCCAGGGTCATCCTTAGCTGGTGCGAGATGCACCAGGTGAAGCCAAGGGCTGGCAGGACCACTCACAAGGTGTTAGGGTGGTTATTCAGTTTCCACTTAGAGCCTCCACCCTGCAGCTTGGCACATACATCTGGAGGTGGCCAGAAAGTGGCAATGGAGTTCAGCCATAGAGACAAGCTCAGCCTCCTCCAGCACCCTCATGCCTGGGCCCTGTTATCAGGACAATGGGGGCCAGTCCTTCTGTACATTCTGACCCCACAGAGCAGCAGGCACTGGCCAGCAGTCACATCAAGGTGGGCTGGATATGCTGTAGGTACCGTGTCCTCTGCTTCCACGAAAGCCTAGAGCAGACTGCCCTGGCAACAAACACATCTGCTCACAACTTCATCAACGATAAGCGAGCCCTTTGCTTCACATGGAAAGGAGGCAGAGAACGCAGAGGGGAGGACCTCTCTGGAGGACCCTCAGCTGCATAGGACCAGAAGGGTGGTTTTCTTCTGGGGACCAGAGCCTTTCCTTGCAACTCAGCACACCAAGCAAAAAGGCCTTCACTCCAGGGGCAACCAAGAGGTCAGCCCAAGGGGACCCCATGATGGGGTCACAAGAACAGGTGGTCAGCTCAAGGCAATGGGACCGTCTGGACACAGACCCAAAGTTACGATCAGGGATCAGTGAACATCACTGGGGGGAGACAGTATGAGCAGGTGGAGGGCATAGGTCAAATGACCAGAGTCTGTGAGGGCTCAAATACGTCCTCTGGACCCTCTGCCCCACAGAACCCTGTTTGCCCACCTAGCTCCCACAGCACCCCAGTCAAGCTCCTGTGGTAACAGGTATGTCTGATGCTGTATGTTGTTTGTCCACCAGGCTGTGAGAGCCCCGAAGACAGGGCCTGCTGTTCACATTGCAGCCCTGGCTCTAGCCTAGCCTTGGCATGGAGCAGCGGCTGGGAGTGGGAGTTCTCAGTGAATAATGGACACTTCAGAAGCTCTCACAAGAGACTTAGGAGAACTAGCAGCAGGTGCTGGGCCAGCACAGCCCCAGAGACTGGAGGGCAGAGTCTCAGACAGGAGAGACAGGACATGCAGTGGATTCAGACCCAGAGAGGTTGATGGAGACTAGCTCTGGGAGGAGAGGGACGAGCAAGGCCAGGCTGCCCCCCAGCAGCGTCCCATCAGAAGACACCCAGAGCAGGGAGGACAGAGATTCAGGGAGATGATCCTGCAGGAGGGAGCCCTGCAGGGGCAGAGGGGATCCACAGGTGAGGGGGCTCAGGGCAGAAAATAGGGACCCAGGGGCCTGGGCCCCCATAGAAGAGCCCTAATGGGACCACATGACAGATGTCGGTCCTGGCCAGGACATCTCCCTAACACCCATGATGATCAAGGCCCCATATCCAGGCTCAGTGAACCCCAGGAGCAGGGGTGGCTGGAACCCATACTTAGGGAAGCTGGGGAAGCTGGCTCCTGGTAGAGCCAGGTGGCCTTTGTGTTCAGACAGGTGAGCACACTGCGGGAGCCTACAGGCTGAGGAGGGAGTTACTTGGGAGGGGGGCTGGCCTGTTACCATGGGATCCTCAGTGACCCGGTTAAGTGTGACATCTGAGCCCATTCAGCAGTGCACTGAGCTGGTGGGGGGCAGGGAGGAGGGAGCTGCGGGACTGCAGGAAGGAACTGAATGGGGTCACAAGCCCCTCTGCTCCCAAAGCAGCAAGTGAAGGACGAGCAGGACTTACTGGGTGCTGGGTGGCCTCTGAGTCCCAAGCACTGGAGCAGAGAGAAACAGAAAGTGATTTGCCAGAGGGGAAGAGTAAGAGGGAGGCCGGAGAAGGGGGATTGGGACCACATCCCACAGAGCCTCCCCAGGCTGAGGCCAGAGACCAATGCTGTCCTGCTTGCCCAGAGGGCACCAGGGAAGGACTGGAAGCAGGCAGTGGCGAGGGCAGTTTTGCATTTTAGGAGGAGCTGGAGACTCACTCTATCAGCCCCCACCATCCCCACCCCCAGGCCAACAGCACTAGGCACCACGGTATTTCTTAGGCACTCTGGCCTCAAGTTCCCAATAGTGACCTAGGGGAGGGCTAGGGGAGGTAGCCACAGCCCGGGCAGGCAAGTTGCCCATGGACAGCTCCACCCCTGGGGGCACCCACCCCAGCAGAGTCCCTGCTGGGCAGTGACCATGGGAGGGATCAGACCCAGGCTCACCCAGACCCTGGGCATGGGATGAAGCATGACTATCAGGCCTCAGGCCTCACCCAGTATGGAGTCCCCTTTAACAGCTCATTGGCTTCTGGAGGCACTGGGACTGGCCTGCAGGCCTACCCCATGCTGCCTGGCCCTCCCACCCTGGCTTCCCGTTGGGCTGGTCTGGCTGAGCTAGAAGGTCCTGGGGCCCCATTTCGGGCCCTGCCCTCATGTACCTGCATCAGTGCTGCTGCCTGCCTCCCACCTCAGGCTTAAGGAGGGGCCAGCAGGGCCTTGAATACCCACCAGCTACCCAGGGCTCCCTGATCCCGTCACCTGTCAGGCAGTGTGGGCTGGGTTGTGCTTCTGAGCACCGTTCTCCCCCATCTCTCCCACTGCTCAGCATGTGCCAGGGATGCCAGACTCCCAGGACCCACCTCAGCTGAGGACCATACCACCACCCCCTTTGCACAGCCCTGGCTGACAGAAACCAAGAAGATGCTCAGGGTAGTGTTGGAGGGATCCCCAGCCCCTCCCCGTTGCCCCCACCCCACTTGCTCCTTATGACAAGGCCGAGCCATCGTCTGAGGCACTTCCTCCATGCTCCTGGGAAGGGGATTTTCACCCTGTGGGCCTGACATGGGGACAGGTGATTCATCACTTTCAACAGCAGAAGGATGACACAGTCTACAGCTCCCTGCAGGAAGAAGGGAGGAAGGGAGAGAGACACCAGGAAAGAGCCCAGCAGGTGTGAGAGGGAATAGGGAATCACATGGCCAAGCATCATTTTCAGTACCTCCTCTGATACTGAGCCAGCGGCGGATGGTATGGCAGCCCTGCCTTGCAGGAACTCAAGCTGGCTGGAAGCAGGTGATAAAACACTCATAGTATGTGGAACAGGTATTTCTGAAGTAGGAAGAGGAGGTTTTATAGGAACTCAGCAGAGACCCCTGACCTGGGAGGAGCCAGAAAACCTCACAGAGGAAGAGCGTCTCAGTTCAGGCCTACAGGTTGAACTGGCCAGTTAATAATAGGGAGTGAGAATGGAAGGCAGATGTCCAGGGTGAAGGCAGGGAGAGCAAGGTGTGGGGAAGGACCAGGCAGACGTTCCATGTGCTAGAGAGAGTAAGGCCAAGATGGCACGAACCCCAGGAAATTCCTGCTGCCTGGAAGGAGGCTCTTGGTCAGATGGCCATTGGGTAGTTTGGGGGGGATGGTTTCTGCTAGGGCTCCTGGCCATGCTCCCCAGGATCATGCCCTTCAGACTACTCACTCCTGCTTCTGTCCCATGAGCCCTGGACCATAACTCCAAGGCTAGAACCACAGGAGCACCTTGTTACATCTTCCTGGGACCCCCAGCCAAATCTGCATTTACTTTCCTGGACCACATAAGAGACTAATTTTGCAAATAGGCACCCTGAAGTTCAGAACATCCAAGGAACCTGCCTGACATTACGTGGCACATCAAGCACAGAGACGGTCCAAGCCTGTCCGATGTCAGAGCTCTGGGTGATGTTAATAGGTGTCACACACATACACAACAGGTTCCCTGGTCATGTAAACTTGGGAGGCTGGGTTAAACTCAAACAAGGACATTCCTGCATGACTTCTCAGGGTCTTTGATGTACTAACCAGTGATAGGAGATATACAGCATGGAGAGATTCCCAAATGCGTTTGGCCACGGCCATGGAATCCTTCTGCCCTTGCTGGAGCTGTTGTCTCCAAGGAACCCACCCAGGGGCCTGCTGGTCTGGATGGTAGAGTCAGAGACTGAACTTTGGAAGCCTCCCTGCTTATACCTTGTGCACGCTCACCACAGTGCTGTTCTTGCATTTGGGAGGGTTGGTTCACTGGGGTGTTTTACATGAGCTTGGGTAGATGGAGAGGCCAGGCTCCCCTGACCCCAGCCTTCACAAAAGCCCTCTCCACTCTGTGCAAATTGCCTGTGGCCTTGGATCACCTGTCCATGGGTCAGGAAGGGAAACCCCAGGCAAAAGAGCCATTCCAGGTCACCAAAGGCACCAGCATGTTTGGGGAATGCTTCCGGGAAGTGGTGACATTTTCTCCATAGTCATGCTTCATCCCATGAGTGGGAGAAGTGCAAAGGCACAAGGGAAGAGGCCACATTACAGGAAGCACCAAGGCCATTGGGACCAAATCTGGGAGGGGCAGGGAAAGGGAGCTGGTGCTGGTAGTGGAATCTTTGAAAGCTATCCAAAAGGGATTTGGACTTGAATCTAGGGGTATCAGAACCACAGAAGTTGCTTGAGACAACTTGAGTGACTTGATCAATCCACAAATAATTCCAGCCTAGAATCATTGCCAATCATTCCTTCCTCCCCGTGAGCTCCCAGGACCTGACCCCACCTCCCCACCACATGACTCAGTCAGTGCCTGCAACCTCCCAACTCACCCCTGCTGGAGTGTACCAGCTCTGATCCAGCCCATGCCACTTCTTACCTCCTCCTCCCTCCCTGCCATCTCCTTGGCTTGGTGTCTCCCCTCGGTCCCCGCAGATGGCCTCACATTGCCCGAACAGAGAACCTTGCACAGGCTTCTTCCAGGGTTCTTCCCTTCAGAGCAGACCCCTCAGGGGAGCCATCTGCAGCCACCATCTCCCTGCTCACTAGGCGCCGCCCTCAACACATTTAAAGAACGGTAGTGACTCTGGCGTACCAAGCAGTGTCTAGGCATCAAGAAAACACTGGCGGTGGCCCCCTGCTCCAGCGAACACAGGATGGGCCTCTCTCCTCGGTCCAGTCTGCTCTCCATCTCAGCTTTCCTGGAGCCTGTCTCTGGCTCTCTGGGAAAGGGGCACATCAACCAGGCCAAGGACTGGCCCTCGTAGTCAGCCTGCCCAGGATTTTGGACACTTGTTTCACTTGCAATTGGCAGAAGCCAAAAGCCATCTGTGGGGAGAAGGTAGAGACAGAAGAAAGGAGTCTGACTAGGGGCATCAGACTGCAGTGACCTGCTGCCCCCACCCCATCCTTGGGATGGTTAAGGGTCCGGATGGCTGGATTAAGACTGCTGTCCCCTCTGCCCTCGGGGCAGGGCTGGGACAGGGCTGGCTGCCTCCAGGCTCTGACTGACACATCCTTTCTTTCATGGGTTAGTCCTTTGATGTAGTGTCCTTCTCTTTCAGAGAGGTGGCTATTCCGATCTCAGCTGGGGTCCTGGGGACAGGATCCTTTTACACAAGCCAGGCTCACACCCACCCCCGATACCAGACACCCTGGAGCACTCTTTCCTTGGGATTCTCTCTCCCTCGGCTTCCATGAAGGGACAGAAGCCTTAGAATCTCTTGAAATCTGCTGACTGATTCTCTGCTGGCATGCTAGGTATTTTTACAATTGTTCTAAAATCCCATTATCTCAGCCTTCTGAACAAGCTCAGTGACTCATCCTGGCTGAATCCATGACCAGCCACCAACAGGTCTGCAGCTGCCCTCCCTCACAGGCGTGACAGAGAGCCCTAGGGCAGTGGAAGAGACTTCTGGGTCTTCCACATACTCTCCTCTGCTGAGGCCCGGGCCATGGGCAAAACAAAACGACAACAAAATTAGGAAGGAACGGTCTTGACCACATAGGATAATTGTCAACACTGAGTGGCGTTTCAAAGAAAAACAAAAGTAAACTTATAGGGTTGACGAGCTGGGAGGAGCCCAAAGATGATGTTGCTCCTTCTTTCTAGCCAGCACTTACCACATTAGTAATTTTACCCTTCTCTGCGTTATCATTTGCTTAATTCACTCAATAAATATTTACTGAGCACTCACGACAAGCCAGGCACCATTCTAGATGTAGCTTGGGCCACATTAGCCACAAAGCAAGATGCTGCTCTCTGGGTGCTTACATTCCGGGGGAGGAGAGGGACAGACAGACAACAGTAAATGATATTCATATCAAAGGAAAGGACGGGAGAGGTCAGAAGGTGCAAGTGCTAGGGAAAACGTTCAGAAGAGCAGGCTAAGCAATGCTGGGCTGGGGGCATCTCCAGCTTTCAGTAGAGGTAGCAGAGGGGACCTCTGGGGGAGCATGGCAGCGGAAGGCCTGTGGCAAGAAGAGGCCGGAGGCCAGTTGGCTAGAGCAGGGGGAGCAGAGGGGAGGGCGGCAGAACAGGGAAGGGATCATGTAGGGCCTGGTTCACTGTCACGACTCTGGTTTATATGAGGATGAAAGGCAGAGCACTGCAGAAGAGGGTAGTGACGTGATGGGACTTCACACCTGGCAGAGCCCCCGGAGGGCAGGGTCAGTCTGCAACTGCTAAGAGCTCAATAAATACAAAATACCAGTGAAATGAAGGAATGAATGAGAGAATCCAAGACAGAGATTATGCCCATACCTTCCCAACGAGAAAGGACTGTGAATACTTCAGGACAAACATGTTTCCAATCTGGTCATTGTATTTGGATCAGAGATTCATGTCCTATATCCCTCAGGGAGTTTTTCAAAGTCCTCATACCCAGACCCTTCCGCCGCAAATCCTGATTCCCACGTTGGGTGGGGCCCAGCATGAGTCTGTGAGTCTCACAAAAACCCACCCCCAAGCGAGAAACATCAATGTAGACAGACATTCCCAGATACTTCCAAATACTCAGCACCTGGCATCATAACCAGCCCCAGGGCGCGCATTAAATGAATGAATAAATGTTTTTTGACTGAATTCATGGGTGTCCTAAGTGCGTGAAGAGAGCTAATTAATCGTCCTTTTCCATTTTCAACTCAGATGTTTGGAATTGTGTAAATAAAGAGCTTTCCAGAGAATGAGAGGCCAAAGGCCATTGCTGTCTGCTTTCCCCACCCCCACCGTCCCCCAAAACCTGCCGTGCCACTACCTCTTCTCTGGGGCTCTTCCCTTCATTGGCTTCCACTTGATCTGCCCTAAGTGAGGGAGAGAGCACGGGGGTGGGGGGGGAGAGTGCTATCGTTAGAGGGTCGCAGGGATTCGGAATGCAGATTGCCTTTCATAACCCAGCTCTGTTTCTGCAGAGCTTAGAGCAGGAACGGCCTCTCCGTGGATGAGAGGGGTGCTGGGAAATGAAACTTTACTAGACAGCCCCACGCTCCGAAAGGAAGAGGGTGCTCGGCCTGGGGAGCGGAGGCTTGGAGAGAGGCAGCCATTCACTTCCCTTTCCTTACACAAAGGGTCCACCCACATTCCAGGGACAGGCAGATTCTTCCTGCAGGAAATGCTGGGGCTATGAGGACAGTCCTGTCAGCCCCTTCCCTTCTTGCTTCTCCCCATCTTGGCCAGCTGCCTCCCTCTGGAGCCTGGGGCCTCCGCTCAGGGCATCTGGGTCTCACAGATTCCTGGCCTCTTGCTTGCAGGTGTCGGCTGCCAGAGATTTTTGCATGTAAACAGTAAAGGGCCCCTTATTATCTTGACATAGTTGGAATAAGTACGGCCATTTTTTTTTCTCTTCCCAGAATTCAAAAAAGGCCAGAAATTCCAGAAGGCTCTGACTCAACTCTATTTTCTCCTTCCTCTTGCTTTCCCACCTCTACCCTCATGACCTTGAAAGAGCAGCCCCGAGCCTGCACTTTTCCTCTGTCTGAGGTTGCTGCCATATGTGGTGGCCAGAAGGCATCCCCTAACCCAAGCACCCACTTTGCTCCACTGAGGCAGCAGCTCTGACCTACAGGAGAGTGGGTAGTGATTTGCTAAGGGCCCAGCACTCAAGTCAGGCAGCCCATGTTTGAATCCCAACTCCTCCACTTATCAGCTCTGCAGCAAATGAGTTATGTCTCTGGCCCCTAGCTTCCTCGTGTCTAAGATGGGTGTGTCACTGGTTTCTTTCTCTCAGGCGGACTGTGAGGATTAAGTGAGATAATGTGCAAAGAACAGATCACAAGCAGTAGCTCTGACTCCTGTAGTCTATTAAGCATTGAGCACCTGTCATACACCCACTACTGTAGAAGGTTCCAGGCCTTCAGAGACCACCTCATCGAAGAGATAGTCGAGAAAACAGAAGCTTTGGGCTACACGGGATAAAACGGTGTTCGAGACTGAAGGAAAGGCAGGAGTAACCCTTTGCAAGGAGATCGATTTCACAGAGGAAAGAGACCCTTGCCAAGGTTTTGAAGGTTGAATAGGAGTCCTTTAGACAGACGAAGGGGAAAGGACATCACAAGTAGAGGAGACAGTACATCCCAAGACTCCTTGGAAGTCCAGGGTGTGGGAATCTAAAAGGGGAAGAGGACGAGGGTGACAGGGAAGCTCTCAAGACCAGCAGAGTCCCATCCTAGAAGGCCTTGGAGACCTCGCCAAGGAGAAGTCTAGACTTTTCCCTAGAGGCGCTGCCCTATAGTGCAGGGTTTCCTTTTAGGAAACTCTGGCTGTAGTAGGCGGGGTCAGGGGGCAGACACTGGAAAAGACAGAGGCCGGGTCAGAGCTGGAAGACGGATGCAAGAGAGTAGGGCAGCGACCCCCAAGCTTCAGTCATTCCCAATCCCAACTATTATTTATGTAATATTTCCCTTTATGTTAGCTCATTCTTTAACTCTTTATTATGTCTCTTCTGTTGTACCATTATAACGACTGCTTCATTTTTTTCCTAACATATATGTAAATCCTACTCTCTTAAAATGAAAAATGTATGTCCACTTGCCACTGGAAATCACCTCTTTGCCCACCAGCGGCACCTGCCTCAGGCTTTGGGAGCCATCAATCCTGCTGCTGATCCTGCTAGAGGTAAGAGGACCTGAGGCTAGGCCATGGCAGAAGGAATGGGAGAAGGGTCTGCTCCATGTGCTCTCAGCCAGGTCAGCTTCCCAAACCCCTGCTTCAACCTTTAGAGCCTTTGCGACATTGCTTGGGGGCTGGAGAGTGCACACCCTGTTGCTGCTCTGAAAACCAAGACCAGACAAGCTTCCCTGCCCCTGACAGCCCATGGACTATGGTCCGTCATTCACTCATGACGGGCTCCAGCTCAGCTTGGAGCACAAACAGGCAAACGGGCTTCCCTGTGAGTGAGAGAGATTTAAGCCGACCCAAGGATGACTCAGTTGTGGAATCCTTTGTGGGCAACTGCTTTGTGCTGTATTAGTGAAAAATATGCAGGGGGAGGGAGAGAGAGGAGGAAGATAGGAAGGCAAGAAGAAAGGCATCATCTGATTTATCCTTCCAAGAATCTTGTAAGGCAGGAATCATTGTACCCACTTTACAGATGAGGAACAAAGCTCAGAGACATTAAGCTACTCTCCAAGCTCATTTCTAGTAGGAAATACAACTAAGCTACTAGTCCAGATCTGTCTGACTTTAAAGCCACCACTTTCTTTTAAAAGCATAAGGTCCAGAATTACACCACTGTAGCATAGCAACTGTTATTTTTCCCAAAATCCCCATTCAGTCTTTTCTTGTTCATGGGTAAAAAAAAAAATGTGCATATCTTCTTTTGTTCATAAACATTTGTAATATTGCTAAATAGTCTTTATAATAATCACTTTTACATAATATTCCGCCCTGTGCACATATCATGATTCACTGAGCCATCACTGAACATTTAGGTGGTTTCAACGTCTCAGGATTATAAATCTTCCCCTCCCCCAACTTTCCCAAGTCAGGCTCCCCTGGGATGAGTCAGGGCTCCCACCTGCCCTATGTCTGGAAGGTTATGTAGGTCACTGGAGCCTGATCATACCTGCAGTGGTGCAGCCAAGCATTCTAGTGTCTCTCGGAAGGTGAGATCTACTCAGAAAGTTGTGTCCTCTGCCCACACCTGACACTCTGCCAAGCCTGACATGGCCTTGCCCCTGCCACTGCCCCCCCCATCCACTCAGGTGACAAAACCAGAGGAAGTGTGGACTTGTGGGGGAGGGCAAAGGCTGGTTGGGGTGAGCTCTTGCTACTGGTGAAGGCAGCCCCGTGCCCAGACATCTCAGGAGCCAAAAGGCACCCCCACGACCCCAGAATGGTCAGCAATGATCCTAGCACTGAGATAAGAGCCAGACCCCTGCTAAGGGCCTGGGGCATTGCTTGGTCCCCGTTCCCTTGAGAGGTCCCTTCTAGAGAGTTCTCAGCTCTCTGACCCTCAGGGAACACAGCCACATGCCAAAGTTGGCTTCCCAGCCGTTCTAAGAGAGACTCCAGAAGCAGAAACACTCCTGCGAGCAGGCATGCACAACCGCCTAAGGTGAATGGCTGAAGATCACATTTTCAGGATGCTTCTCTGTTTTATCTGTTTGCAAAGCAGATATTTGGGGAGGTTGGGCTCAGAATTGCTTCTTGGTTGCCATTCCCAGGGGAAATGGTTCGAATTCTTCGCATAGTTGGAGGGCTGTGAGGCAACAGAGAGGACTCCTCAGAGGCCTCTCCCGACCCAGGAAGATGAGCCACCACCTCGGCATCTTCTCTCCTTGGACTGCTTCTGGTGAGGGACACGCTGGATGTTCTTTCCAAGAAGGCAGGGTGGTGGGAAGTCTCTAGGGGGGCTATTTGGAGGAGAGTCATTGCATTACTTATGCAAGCCCAGGACAGAGAGTGCTTCCAGAGGTCATGTTCTCCATACCCCTGCCCAGGGCAGCACACCCAGTGCCTGCAGAATTAGCGTTTGGAGATGCTTACAAAGTGTTAGTGACAGTTGCTTTCTTGAGCCATCGGGATTTCTATTTTTTTCCGAGTATGTTGATGTTTTTTTTTTTTTTCCTTTTAATAAAAGAACACGTATCCTTTTAAAACAAAATCAATAAAGTTTTTTTTTTTTAATAAATAAATAAAAAGGCCCCAGAGTCAGGGCATTTCATCTGTTGCCTTGATTGTAAGCCCCAAAGTGCCGCGATCTTTCTCGTCAGGAAATCATGTCACCCTGATCTACCCTTTCCTGCAGCCGTTTGGATACCCTGCCAAGCTGCTGAAAGGAAGTGGGGGTAGTAGCCTCCTTGGTCAACCTGTGGCTGGTGCGCGTTCTTCACGGGGCACGCTGGCCGGAGGCCAACAGCCACACCTACAGAATTCTCTGAGATGAGGAACAGCATGTCTGAGACCACTCAACGGAGATAGCCTCACAGGCTAGCCGGACTTGATTCAGGCGCCGCTCACTGCCCGGAAACGCAGGGAGAGAAATTCCCCTTCCGGCACCAGGTCCCTGCTCAGCGGGGAGGTGTAGATGTGTCCTCAGGAAGCTCGGCCCCAGGCCCCCTGCGAATGGCACTGTCCTGCTTTATGGGCCCTTTGAACGGCCACGACTTTCACTGCTTCCTTCAGAGCGTTGGGAAAGCACCGGAAGGGCGGCGTTGATGGCAGAGGGAAGGCCAAGCAGCGTGTGGCCTGGTTGAGCACCCTGTGACTGCTTGATGGGAGACTAGCGGGGAAATCCTCCTGGGAGGCTGATGCCAGTTGTGTGGGTGGGATTGAAGAGAGGGCCGGGGGCCCGTCCCTGGGGTGGCCACTGTCCCGGAGGAGAGAATGAAAGGCATGCCTCAGAAGTGTCAGGGCCCAACAAGTGTGTGTGCCCGAAGGCTGCCGGGCGGAGAGCCTCACGCTGCCCGCCCGTTCAGTGGGGCAGAGACTGTCAGCCCTGGCCGCTCGTCACACGTCGCCGGCTGACCTTCTGAAACCCCCAGTGCCGAGGCTGTGTTCCAGACCAAGTCAATCAAACCTTTTGGAGGTAGGACTCAGGGATCAGTGTTTTTTTAGAGCTTCCGGGTAACTAAAATATTCAGCCACGGTCGAGAACCTGTGCTTTAAAGAGATAGCTCATGCGTCCCAGGCTCATCAAACAAAATAAACAGGGCTCCTCCTCAGTGATTCATGGAGCCGCCTTCTCCCTAGAGGCCCTCCTTGCTCTCTAGTCTCTCAAATTGCTGCCATTCTTCAAAACCCGCCCCGTCCTGAGGCAAGCCCTTCCTGGCTGCGGCAGCTGCAGTGAGCACGTCCTCTGAGGTCCTGAGGTCCCCTGTCCCCTAGGACCTCTGTCGCGTCCCATGCATAGCCATCAGTTGACCAGTTGCCTTGTGTACGAATGCGGTAACCGGTGCCCTTGGGGGGCAGGTACTCTGTGGCAGGTTATGTTTCCTTGTAACCCACCGACCTATCACCTACCACCACTCACTGCCTGTAGGAGTTGCTTCATAAGTATTTTGGGGCTCATTTACATTTTATTGTATTTCAACATTTCAGGCAATCTTGGTGAAAGAGTTGAAAGAATGTCTGATACAAATTAGCGGTTTTAATGTTGATCAATGACTGTGGTCACGGAGATGAGTATGGTGGGCAGCAGGGGATGGGAATGGCTGCAGGAAGAAAGGCCAAAAAAATGCCTATTAGGCTGTCTTCCAGGAATGTACATGTAACGATATAGACCCGCCCTCACATGGCCCAGTCTCTGTACCGAACTTCTTCAAGGCCATGGCATTTCCACAGGGTGCTGGGCAGGGACGGGGTGCTTTCTGATGGAGAGCCCTTGAAATATTTATTGCAGTTCCTTAAGGAAACTTGAAGAACTGAGCCCACACTTTTAATTTCCTCTCTACCTCCCGCCGTCCCTGCCCAATACATCACATCTGAGGAGCTCATATACCATCTAGGCCTTGAGGAGTAGAGAGAAATAGGAAGGGTGGTCCAGGCAGAGACACTAGCAGAGGGCACAGTGCTTACTGGGTTCTCAGAATGGCCAGTGATCCTGTGAGTGTGGAAGGAAGGGGATAAAGGTTGGGAGTAGATAAAAAGAGGCTGAAAAGGAGGATCAGAGCCAGTGTAGGATGGACCTTGAATCACAGGCTAGGGGGGGGTGGACTCCAGGATTCACCATCCAAAGCGTAAGACCAGGAGGTGGTATGATGGGGTCCCTCTGGTGACGCATAAGGATAGACGTCGGTCAGGGCATGACAGCAGGTGACTGGGCCAGAGAGAGGCTGTGGGCAAATGTTGGCACGGTCAAGTCCCCCTGTGGCTGCCAGGGAAGATCTTTCTGGGCCCCATGCCTTCAGGTGTGTTCTCAGGCCTGGGGCCAGCACTGGAGGTGCTCCCACATACCTTACTCAAGAGACCCCTCCAGAGGTCCCGGCCTACCTGGCCAGTCACCCCCAGACTCAAACCGTCCACTCCATTGGCTCCTCCAGCCTCTGAGCTGAGATCAGGAGTCCCCCAGATATTGGCAGCACCACCCTCAGATGCCTTCACTCTCGGGCCAACATTTCTACTTATGTCCAAGGCCAAGGACATTTATAGTCACCACCATATAGAAAACAAACAAGCAAATCTTTAGCTAGACTCAAACAATATGAAATATATTTTAGTGACTATTTAAAAGAGAGAAATGGCTCCTTAATGTCAATTTTTACCAAAAGGTTTTAGAAGTCTGGGCTGCTTGCATTTTCCAGGAAGCTGGTGCTGAGAGGAAGTTAGGAGTTCAAGTTGACTTACGGGGCAGAGGAGGTATCCCCTGTGAAAGAAGAGGGAAAAAACGGGGTTGGAGCCTGCAGACTGCCATGAGACCTGACATCTCTGCCAGTCCACCAGGGACTGCTAGAGGAGTCCAGGGATGGGTGGAAATGTGGAAACTGCTGGGCTCCTGTACTACCACCTTGCTCAGTTACTGGCCAAGGCCACCCCAAGAAGAGCATAAATTTGGTCTGAAAGCTAGGTGGACCCTGCAGGAACCCACAGCTGAAAGCTGCCAGTTGACCATGGCTTTGCAGCTGGGCAGTCCTTGCTTGGAGAGAAATCTTCCTGTCTGCCATGGAGCCCATCCTCTCCCAGCCTCCAGTCTGAGTGGGCCACACCTGGTATGCGTGAGCCCCATGTCCATGTCCATAAGGGGTCCCCTTCACCCTCTCCATGCATCACCTTCCTTCCCTCCTGCCTCACTGGACAAAGGGCACCTCTCTCCAAGGATCCTGTCTGTCTTTTCCCTCCCTCTACTTCCCAACACTGAAGCCCTTCCCTTCATTTATCTCCTCACAGTACTCTACCCAAAACTCACTGCTACCTGGGAGAAGATCTGTATGACTTGAATCACCAAGACTCATCTTCCTAAGATAGAAAAAGCTCAACATAAGTCACAGATGTAACCAAACAGAAAAATGAGCAAAAGGTATGAATGGATGGCTTATTATGGAACAGGAAATACAAATGGCCCTTAGGTGAAGAGATACTAAACCTGACTCACTGTAAAAGAAATTCAAGTTAAGACTACACAGAGATACCATTTTTCACCTGTCAGATTGGCAAATATCAAAAAGTTTCGTGGGGAAACAAGCACACTCACAGGTGGGAATGTGAATTTGGTAAAGCTGGATGGAAGACCACTTAGCGACAGCCCTCTCAGTTACAAATTCCCATGGCCTTCAAAAGGCAGGAAAACGTAATGGTTCAGAGAACAGACTGGAGCCAAAGCACCATGGTCCCAATCCCAGCTGTCCAGGTCACCTGACTCCTCCCTGCCTCACTTTTTCTCATGGGATGATAGTAGTACCTACCTCCGGAGATTCCTCTGAGGATTAAAAGACATTAATTATTGTGAAGCACTTACCGCAGTTCCCAGCTCTTAGTAAATGCCATGCAAATGTTAATTATCATCGTTATTAATTGACCCAGCAATGCCACTGCTAGGAATGTATCCTACAGATACGCTTGCACATGTGCTAAATGAGCGTACCACGTTATTCACTGCAGGACTGATGCAACTGGGGAAAACTGGAAATAGTCCAAATATCCCTAAACAGGCTAAAATAACTGTGTATAATTCAATACTATGTGGATGCCACATAATGGCAAAGAAGCTCTTTAGCACTGATCCAGTGTGTAGAGAACACTACCAGAAGTTTCTAAATAAGGAATAGTATCAACACAAGTCCACATTGCCTTATCCACAGTTAGGAAATTCTCTATTTTCAATTCTCTTTTCAACTATGAAAATCTCTAAAAACACAGAAGTGGTTTTTTAAAAAAATAAATTTGGCACGAACACATTCAGTAGCAAAACCTGAACTGAACTGAAGTCACTTAAGGCTGATTATGGCTTTATTTAACCTACTTGGTGCAGAAATATTAGCTTGTTTTATTACAGACTCTGTTGGGGTTTGTATACTCCTTGACTTCTGAATTCCCAAAAACACCTGCCCCAAGGGGTTCCAGATAAGGAAGTATGGACCTTTATTCACCTTTTTTTTTTTCCATTAAAATATCTCTTGATGCACAAGAAACTAGTGCCAGTTGCCTCTAATAAAAGGAGCTGCCTGGCTGTGCAACAGGAACGTGAGGGGCAATTTTACTGTATTTGAATCCAAGAATTTAAAGAGTCTGTGGCTATCTTACTTATTTGACAAATAAATCAATACCCCGAAGACCTCCTCAGCCCAGGCCACCAGGTCCTCTTAAAGCCTGAACACCCTCTTAATGGCATCTCTGTGCCAGGTGCCTGGGAAGCAGGACTGGAGGGTGGGGGCTGTGGGACCAGAGCCTCCTCTCTGACTCACCACACTGCCCCGGGCGCGGTGGCGAGGTCTCCTCCCTACAAAAGTAGAGATAATGATAGTGACTCAATGGCGGGCACTCCGATGGGCCGATTGGCCGGGAAGCCAGGTTCTCTGGCCGGCATCCTCCTGCATACCTTTCCTTCCGGAAGGGCGGGAGCCAGCCTCCAGACTCCTCCTCGCACCCCTCCCTGCAGAGACCCCACGAGAGCGCATCGGATCCAGTTGGGAGTGGCAGGGTCCCCGTGGACTGAGGGTCAGGGTGGAAAGCAGGGTGCACGAAACGTCAATGCCACGGAGGATGCACAGGAAGTTCTCCCAGCAACCCTATTTTCAAGGGTGAAAATTCAGGACAAGCCTCATGTCAACGTGACAGGGGGATAGTTAAATAAGTCCAGGAGGTGGATAGACCTGAATGTGCTGGTACAGAATAATGCCACGACCTAGTGTTGAGTGAAGAAAGCAAATTGCAGAATAATAGATATATTATATCGTGTATATTATATATATAAATTATATATTATATAATTATAATATACATTATATCATAATATATAATTAATAAATTATAACACATATATATGATGACACAAAAATACATACATAACCCGACAAGGACACTTAGCCAGATGAGGGAGGGAGGAGAAACTAAGAGATGAAAGGTGATCATGCATAAGAAGAGAAGAAAAGTAAGTGGCAGATGGGCAAGCTGAATGCCAAGTGCCAGTCCAGTGGGGCTACCCACGAGAAGCCTGCCCGTCACACCCAAGAGACTCAGGAATCAGGACACAGGCTCTGTGGACGGTGTTAGAGTAGAAAGCAGGAGCAGTTACACCCCACCTCCCTCACGGACTGGGCAGCAGGCTATCTTATGTCCGTCATACAGGGGGGACTGTCGAGAAGTTAAACCCAAGGGATGCTCGATATAGGAGCAACACTCACAACAGGGTGGGGAAGCAGACGACTCAGCACTGAAAACCGGGGATCGAGTGAGAGTCGACATGTGAAGGGCAAACCTACCAAGCCCTTTCCCCCACAACCCCAACCACTGCCAGCCAGCCACCCAGTGACGCCTGCCCTACCCATATGGACCAGGGGACCATACCATCCTCAGAAGAAACTGGATGACTTCAGAGAAACAGACCCCCCAAACCAAGCCCTGGGTCTTCCTACCACCCTCCAGTGAAGCACAGCTATACCTAAGCACACAGAGTTTCCAGTTAGACTTTCTTAGCTCCCCTCCTGAATTATGAACAGATATGTCAGAGTCACCCAACCCTGGAGAAAACCTCCAACACAAAAGACAGAAACCACAACACAGAAACAGAATAAAAGCAGACAACGGGTAATGCATAGAGTAAAAGAAAACATCAAAAAAAGTCAATAATATCTTCAGAGAGGTGAGAAAATGGCTTCCATGAAACTAGATCAGAATTGTATTTTTTTAAGGCAGAGGAGAAAAAAAACTCTTAGAAATGAAACGTGTGATTCTAAAATAAAAACAGAGAAGATTTAATGGAAAGATTGGGCGCTGAGAAAAATCATCCAGAGAGAAGAATAAAAAGAGAAAGTACAGGGGAGAAAAGATGTGAAAACTCAGAAGGTTAATCAGAAGGCCCTCCGCATGGAAAGCCAGCACAGAGGGAAGGAGCAGGAGGAAATGATATGTAAAAATATCACAGGAAAATGGCCCCAGACCAAAGGACATCAGCTAAGTGCCTGTCGAGTAGCTAGAACAATAAAGGAGGAAAGACCCATGGCAAGACAAGTGGTGGTGAGATTCCAGAACGCCTGGCGTGAAAAAAAGGGCCTAAAGGGCTCTGGCAGGAAGACAACAGGGCATGGACAGTGGGAATCAGAGCGGGGAGAGCTGTGGGAAGAGCGGAGCCGGGTCAGCGCAGGACTGGGGGAGACCCGGGAATTCATTCTTCAGCTGCGTTACCATTGAGATGCTTTTTCAGATGTATAGGCAGTTGAATGTAAGTCTGGAATTTAAGGGGGTTTTAGTGCAAATTTTTCTTCTTTTCGTGTGTGTGTGTGTGTGTGTGTGTGTAGAAAGCCCCCACCAACCCATTACCCAGGTAGCAACCTAGTACATATCCTTCCATATACTTGTCTCTATGACTATATATATACACGTATACAAACAGATATACACATACATATACGCACTTATATCCATATGTAGACACACACACACATATACAAGCACACCCATATGTGTGACTACATAGCAGAATGCAATTCTTGGACCTCTGTCTGTAGCATTTGCACTGAGGCCAGGCCTCCCTAGCCAGTGACTGAGCAGGGCAGGGACAGGAAGCCAGGCCTGTTCCCAGGACACAGGACTCCAACAACCTGGGACTTGTGCTCAAGGACTCCCTATCCAAGTTGCAGAAACTTTCTTAGAACAGCACTGTGGTTCTCGGCCTGACTCTCCCAGCCTCCTCTAGCAAACTCCCCATTGTTTACGAATGGGAGTTTTCCCCGATAAACCTCTTGCTAGTTGGATCCCATTCTGGTGACTGATTCCTGGAGGACCCAAACAAACAAAACATAGGTTTTTAAATTATTGCTTTAGCTGAATACTGTATATGTTTTTCTTCCTCTTGCTTTTCTTACTCATCAATAGCTAATGAAAATTTACCACTGATATAGTTCTGGTTCATTCTTTTTAATGGCTGTCTAATAGTCCTAGAAATGGAAATGCACTATAACTTACTCAGCCATTTGCTGATGAGTGGACATTCACTTGGATTCCAAGTTTGGACACTCTGGACAATGCTGCAATAATTATCATCATCTTGTATAGGTATTTAAGGACAGATGATAAAGAACGGATTGGTGATCAAAATATACTCATACACATATAATTTATACAAGTTACAATATATAAAATTATTAACCTTATATAATAATTTTCATTGATGTTCCCAGATTGATTTTTTAAGGGCTATAAAAATGCACATTTCTATCACCAATGTATGTAACTATCTCTTTCTCTGCAGGCCCACTAGCAATAGGTATTACCAATCCTTTTCATTGTTTTTTCAAGCTGACCTAACCATTTCACTACTAGCAATTCCTCTTTTTTTTTTTTTTTTGGCTCTTTGGAATTGCTCTCCCATAAACTGCCAGCATTTCCATTGGGCCATTTATCTTTTTCTCGTCAATTTGTAGAAGTTCTTTGTACCCTTTGTACTGCTTTGTAAATACAGTTTCCACTTCTCTTTATCTGCCGTCTTTGTGTTATCTTCTGCCACAAAAAGTTTAAAATTTTAATCCAGTTAAATGTGCTCATCTTTTCTTTCATAGCATCTGGGTTTCCGGTTATTTGTCAGAGTTTTGCCCCCGCCCCAAGTCTTCATGATCCAAGAAGGCTGCTAGACCTCTAGCCATCATCTGTATTACAAGCAGCAAGATGGAGAAGGGGACAAGAAGGGCACTCCACCTCCCTTTGAAAGGAACTTCCCAGAAATTTCCACATGCTGATTCCACTTACATGTCACTGGCCATGACTTACTTACACAGCCATAGCTAGCTGCAAGGAAAATATTGTCAGGGCTGTCTTTGGGAAATGCAACCCGTCACACCCACACTTAGAAAGAGGGGCACTCTTGCTTTGCGGCATTCAACAGACAAGCAGAGACCACACGCTGCTAAGGGTGGGCTGGAGCCTGGGAACCCATCTCTCAGGAGAGAAAGGGTCTCTATCTTGGTCCCCACCGGCATGATGCTTAAGATGGTAAGCCTACTAAGTCACGGAAAGGGCATTCAGGAGGGTCTCAGTTCCGAGGCTTGTGTGAGCATCATCCCAGAATGGCCCCAGCTTCCAGAGGCGGCACATCTGCCTGGAACACTATTCTCAGTGCCTTCGCCAGGGGATGGGCAACAGGTTTGTGGCTGGGTGGGGAATAGCTAAGCCTACTGGCATACAGGGCCAATGGCTTCTGAACTCGGGGAAACACCATTAGGTACTTCCAGGCAGATGGGGGCTTTAGAGAATTGCTTATGATTCATGCTAGTCTGCCCGGGGTGGGGCGGGGCGGGGCGGGGAGGGAGGTCAGAGAGAAAACATAACATTGGAAATACTTTCTCATTCCTTCACTCAGTCACTCACAAGGCCACCTGTCATCTGCTGAGGGCCCAGAGAGAGGCCAGTCACATCTACCCAGATAGTTCTTACAGGTTTTCTTCCTGTATGTCTGGTCTGTAGAAAGAGAAAAGCACCCATGGAAGAGGTAGGTCAATGGAGAGCAGCTGACCACAAAGAATAGAGAGTGAGAAGCTCAGCCTAGAAGAAGCTGGGAAGTAAGATGCTAGCACGTCATGCTAAGGGTGATGTGGATTCTAGCAGACAGACTGCAGGCAAAAGCCGGTTCCATCTCGCCCCAAATGGGTCCTCTTCTCTGACTCCCCTCACCTCACTGGGCTTTGCCTTTCTCATCTATAAAGTAGGAGGGGCCGTCCTGGGCCTTCCCCCTCGCCAGCCTTGAGAAGGGGTTGATCCAGGGAGTCCTCCAGGCTCTCACAAGTCAGAAAGCCCGTGATTAGCTCTGCTGTTCAGACTAGCATGCTCTGCTACAATTCTCTTGGGTTGTTTTTAAAATGTCTTTAAGAAAAGTATACAGTATTATAGGTTCGCTGTTAAAATAACCAGGAAACACAGACAAGACAAAAAGTAGGCCATAAAGGAGAGAAAAGAGCTGTTCATGTCTCAGGTTATGCTCTTTGAACTTCCAATATCTGAACATATTTTTAATAGGACTGTACTTTATATATGGTTCTGTAACCGCCTATTTTTCACTCAATACTGTATGCCATGAGCTTCTTTCTATGCCAGTAAGCTAACCTCCATGACGTGTTTTAATGCTTGTCTGATAGTCTGTCAGTGCTGCATTCAATTCTGAACACAAGATCGGTAGCACTGATGTTTACTTTCTCTCTGGCCCCAACCGGACTAGTGTAGAACTGTGACGGATCCTCTCTTTATTTAAAATCTTGCTCTTTTGTTCACCATGGACTGATTTTATCTGTTAAAATATCATGTCTCTTGACTCTGGTGGGTTTTGGCACTTGTTATGTTCTGCACCCAAGGCAAGAACCTCACTGGCTTCACCCTGGTCCCAGGCCTACGCCACATGATGAGCAGTCCATACTTTGTATCACTAATTGTTGGGAGTCTAAGATTTGTCCGATGTTTCCTGTTTATTTGTCTGTATCTCCAGCACCCAGCGCAGTGCCTGACACCTGATAGGCACATAGCTATATTTGTTGAATGAGTGAATGCACAAATGAATTGGTGGAGGAAGGAAACACTACGATGATCATTTTTTTTTTTAAGATTTTATTTATTTATTTGAGACAGAGAGAATGAGAGACAGAGAGCATGAGAGGGAGGAGGGTCAGAGGGAGAAGCAGACTCCCCGCCGAGCAGGGAGCCCGATGCGGGACTCGATCCAGGGACTCCAGGATCATGACCTGAGCCGAAGGCAGTCGCTTAACCAACTGAGCCACCCAGGCACCCCACGATGATCATTCTTATGGGGAGTGTCAAGAGAGGAGTGTGAGAGGTACAAGCCCTGATGCACAGGGAAGCCCACGTGTCCGCCACACAGAGCCCTGGAGAGGAGATGGCCTGAGTCACGTGGGCGTGGGACGGCTCTCTGGTGGGCCAGCGTGTTATCTTGGTGTATGCACTGCACAGGCCCACCTGGAGCCCCCTTTGGAGGTCCCCACCATTTCCCAATGGAGCCATCACTACTCTGGCCTGGCCCTGGCCCAGACAGCTGGAAGCAAAACACTGCCACGTCCCCACTGTGGGACCAGCACATGCTCACGCAGAGACACCCACACCCAGGCCCAAGAGCTTCCTTCACAGGGGCTGACTCAGGAGCTCCCTTGGACACTGGGCTGCAGGCCCACTGGCTGGGCCACTTCTCTTGGGGCACCAAGACAGTGCTCCAGTGTGGAGCTGCCTCTCCACAGCAACAGCAGTAAGGGATTTTCCCAGCCCTAAACCAATGCACGGAACTCTAAAATAACAAAGCCAGAATCCAAGAGAGGAAATTCTTTTTTTTTTTTTTTTTTTTTTTTTTAAAGATTTTATTTATTTATTTGAGAGAGAGAGAATGAGAGACAGAGAGCAGGAGAGGGAGGAGGGTCAGAGGGAGAAGCAGACTCCCCGCCGAGCAGGAAGCCCGATGCGGGACTCGATCCCTGGACTCCAGGATCATGACCTGAGCCGAAGGCAGTCGCTCAACCAACTGAGCCACCCAGGCGCCCTCCAAGAGAGGAAATTCTAAGAACATGAACTAAGTCAGAGGAGCAGAGGTGGCTATTTATTTTCCATGGTCTGCCTGGTCCTCTGCTTCCCTGCCCCCACCCCAAAGGCTGGGGAAGAGGTCCGGATTCAGATGTCAGCACCACAAAGCTAAAGGAAACCCATCTTCCTGTGTTTGCCAAGGAACAATGCTGGAGAGGCCATTCCAAGGCCTGCACTTTTCCTCTGTACAGAAGAATTTAGGTCCCAGGGCAATCCTGGGGGGGGGGGGGCGATAAGGAATTTCTGCAAGTAAACATTCCTGTTCTATCACTCAGGGATGTTTGGGACGTATAGGCTATGATCCCCTGCAGTGTCCCATGTGCACACAGATCCATCCTGACCCACCCAAGGTGAAGATCTGGCAGTGGATTTGGAGCCCTGGCCCCACCCTGCAGCCAAGCAACTGAGAGTCAGGTCTCATCCCCCTCCTCAGTCTCTATCTCCCAGCAGGGCTTTCTGTCCTCCCCTCCTTCAGCTCCTATCAGGCTTTATCACTCCTTCCCTGGACAACTGTCCAAGTCCAACCTTCCTGGCCCTGACCCTCCTTGCTTTGTTCATCCTATGCTCAGCCAAGGGTCACCTTCCCACACTGCACCTCCAGGGGAGGCCCTTCTCCACTCCCAACCCTCCACACCTACAGCACCAGGTTCCCCAGATATATTCTGGGGCCTTCATCATGGCCAGCCACACCTGTCTTATCTCCTGCATGCTCCCCTTCCTCAACCGGGGAAGGACAAGAAAACAGGAAGTTCCCTGACCAGACCTGCAGCGTCCACCCCTTGGCCAGGCACCTCCTCAGAAATGAAGGGCTGGAGGACTGCTGCCCATTTCAGAGGCAGAAATGGTTGCCTTGAAGGGAAGAGGAGTCAGTGAATTAAGCAAGGTGTTGAAAGACCAGCCAATGTTTATTGAGCACCTATTAGGTACTAGGCTTCGTGCCAGACGCTTTAGGGGTCTTATCTGTCAGTCTCCATGATACTCCAAGGCAGCACGCAGAGTCCCAATCCTCTTGGATGGCCTCTTGCAGAATAGGGCTCCATAAACCAACCAGTATCACGCAGACTGAGGTGGACACTGATCCTTTTGCTGTGACTCAGCTGGCCATCTGGCAGGCACTTTCAGGGAAAACAAGCCCAGACTCTGCTTGGGAGCCATTCTCTTCCCCTGGCCTCTGCATGCAAGATTCCCCCTGTCCAGAACACCCTTCACCCTCTTTAGGGCCAACTCCTATTGGCCTTTCAGGTCCTTTTGCAGCTTCCCCTGGGAAGACCTCCTGAATCTCCACCCCAGTCTGGGTTATTCCTCTGTGTTCCCCTGCATGTTTCAGCAACTGTCTCCAGGATCTGAATGGCAGCTCCTCAAGGTCAGGAGATGCCTTATTCACCTCTGTGTCCCCAGAATTTAGCTCAGGGACAAACACAGAGCAGAGGCTCACTAAATATTTGTCTAATGAATGAAATGCTTACTCTTGGGTATTCAGTCACTCCCGGATTGGATCACCTTCCTCTCTCCAGGCCTTGCCATCCGCAACATGCCCTAAAGACATCCTAGAGCCTGAATTCTGTGCCCCTTAAGGCTGGTGGTAGAGATGGTCGGTCCCGTCTCCTTCTCGGTGCCTCAGTAGACGGCTTGTGGTTTCCCTCCTTTTCTAAACCACACCTGGTCTCAAAACCCCTGCCCAGGGCCTGGAGCTGAGTCCCGGGGGGCCTGACAGCTCTCAAGGCCCTATCCTCCACCCGGACATGCTGCTGGTTCGGTGCGGTGGCAGAGAGGGGGCCTCTCGCCAGGAGCCGCTGCCTGGCGTTCTCCGACGGGAGGGGACCGAACTTGTGCGTTCAGGGCGCGTAGCGAACACGCTGTTCACATTCCAGCGCCGGCCGGAATGCGGACAGGGGACGAGCCAAAGGCCGCATTCCTCGGGCCGCTACTGGAGCGCAGCCAGGGCCCCCGCCCCACCCCGCCCGCCCCCGGTCCCGCCCCCAGGCCCCGCCCGCCGGCGGGCGTGGCCCCAGCCCGTGCGGGCGCCCCCTGGCGGTGGGGCAGCCGGAGGTGAGCAGGCGTCCCGACCCTCCAATCCCCGCCACCGGCTCCCGCGCACCGCATTTCCTCCCCTGCTCTCCAGCGGCACGCAGCCGGCCCTAATGGGTCTGAGAGTGCCCTTCTTCCTCTTCCCCGGGAAGCTTCCACCTTCCGGGCACTATATTAGGACTCCAGGGCGCCTTTTGTGGCTTCCATTTCGGCAACCTCGCTACTCCGCTATTGTTTTTGTTTTTTACTTGTTGCCAGTCAAATCAGGCGAAAACCAGTGGCTCCCCGGGGCCCTAACAGCAAAATCCCAACTCCAAGGCTACTTCCTCTCCTGGCTTCCCATCCTATACCCAGGTTGCTGGCCTTGACCTTCTCCAGTGCTCTGGCACCTCTGCAGGAATTCCCCACCCTTGCGTGTCATGCCCTACCCACAGACACCTTGGGACCAGAGACCTCGATGAAGGAGCTGCAGACCTCATCCTGGGCCAGTCAGCCAGGGCCCAACAGTGACTTTTCCCGCAGCTCCGTGGGGGGCTTAGAGGAAGGAAGTGCAGCCCGTCCCTAGTCCCTGTGGCTTTAGGTGGACACTGTGAAAAAATGGGCCAAGCAGGTGTGTAGGTCTGCACATTGGCCCCCAATGGAGAAAAGCAGCATTGTCCCTTAGCGGGGGTCACTGCTACTGATGGCAGTTGAAGCCCAAGAAAATTGAACTCTCCCCCGGGGGTGATGGTTTCCACCATGGTGTAGAAACCACTCACATCAGGGCATTCATACAACTGCACTAGCATTAAATGCCACTGACAGGAGTAACTAAAGAAGTGCTTTTACCCGAGACCAGGGGCTGGACTGTTGAAGTCACTTCCACACTCCAGGATCTTGAAGGAGAGGAGTGTGTACTGTTTTCTTACTTCTGCATGAGGGGGCAGGCAGCTAGCTCCCCAGATACCTGCTTACTGGGAATGTTGGACAGTGCTGGGAAGGTAAGGTTTGAAAATGGTTTTCACTCATTTTCTCAGTTTGTTGACATGTATCTTTCCAAGTGCGGCCTGACACTTTGCCTACAGAAATTTGCATGTTTATCATCCCACCACCAGTTAGGGACTCACCCTGTGGTTCAAGTGACACCTGGGAAGCCAGCAATGAAGCAAGGCATGCCTGGAACTTGCATTGCTCACCCTCATCAGGGAGGGTTGTGAATGTTGCCAGGAAAGGTGGGAAAGCAGAAGCCAAGCTCTCATTTGGCTCACCTGCAGGAAAGGGTGGGGAGTCAGGAGAGCTGGACTGGTGGCCAGGCTTGAGAGTTAGCCAACCTTGCTCGGTTGGTTTCTCAGACTCTAAGAGGAGGAAAAGACAGAGGTCCTTTCCTACCTGGCAGCCTACTCAAGCTAGCTGCAAGAGAAGCCCCAGTGATGAGCATATTCATTTTACAGACAGTTACTGAACCCAGGCCCTACCCTCCTGGAGACACTGCCCACTGGGGGAGGCAGACACCCAACCTGGCCTATGAAGCACAGTATGACAAGCAACAAGACAGAGGCAGGTCCAGGGTGCTGTGAGAGGACTGGGAAGGGGTGCCGGGCCAGGCTGGGGCGGAGTGTGGGCACAGTGGGTCTTCCGGGAGGGGCTGTTCTCCGGTGAAGTCCTGAAAGAGCCAGGACTGGCCAGGGGATACGGGGCAGGGGGAAGGCTCTGCTGGAAGAGGAAGCTCTAACTATGGCCTCTACTCCAGAGTCCTCTTTAGTATTCTGAGACCAACATGCCATTGTGCTGACTTTTTGCTAAAAAATCTCCATGGATTGTGCTAGATTGTGGTTAGATTGGCTAGCCTTTAAGCCTTGAGTTCTGAGGTCACTTGGTAAAGATGAGTGGGATTATAATTTCCACTGGGCCCAAGCAGGGAGCTGGTCTCAGGGATGAATTTGCTTCAGAAATGTACCCCCTTGGGGCGCCTGGGTGTCTCAGTCGGTTAAGCGTCTGCCTTCAGCTCAGGTCATGCTCCCAGTGTCCTGGGGTCGAGCCCCATGTCGGGTTCCCTGCTCTGCAGGAAGCCTGCTTCTCCTTCTGCCTGTAACATCCCCTGCTTGTGCTCTCTCTCTCTCTGACAAATAAATGGATAAAATCTTAAAAAAAAAAAAAGAAAGAAAGAAAGAAAAGAAAAAGAAACATACCCCTTGCCATGGAGCTGCTGTAGGCCAGGGCTCTCTTCACTGATGTGTGGACTGTCATCTCACCCCCCCACAACCTATGTGTCCAGCACATGTACCCTCTGGTACACTTCAGTGAATGGTTGATCCCTAAGTCTCACTCCATTTTTGTGCTTAAAATCAATAGAAGGCTATAAGCCCTACCTATCCCATATTAAGAAAAATGAGTTGAAGTAATAAACTCTTTGAAAAACCATAGTTTCCCAAAGTATCGTTATATAGAGTAATAGTTCTTAAATGTGAGTGTGCTTCAGAATCACCAGTTAGTGGGGGGTGAGGGGGAAGGGTTTGTTTAAAATGTATTTCACTCACAGATTCTGAGTGGGGAGGTCTCAAGTAGGGCCCAGGAATCTGCATGTTTAAAACCTGTCCTAAGGAATCCTGATGCCACTGGTCTTTGGACCGCACTTGGACAAGAACTGATACAGGTGAACTGACCTCTGTTCTCAGTAAGTCCACTTAGAATGGACTCTCCTTCTGTCAAGGTTTGGACAAATGCCATAAGATTTTTTTTTTAATCTGTCCTTGAAGCATGCAGGGAGTGGGGCTGAGAGGCACACCCTCTATCATGCAGGATGGGGACCCTTGGGAAAACCAGGGTGGACCCTTGGGAGTCCCACAAAATAGACATAGTCCAGTGAGCACAGAGGAAGGCCACACAACAAAAGGCTACCACCTCCCCCTCTCCTCCTCTTCTTCCCCCTCCTGTTACAGGAGTTGGACACATATGAAGCAGACCAAAAGCAAACAAAAACCACCCGATTTAAAATGCCTCCATTGGAATCGGAACCAGATTGCAAAGGCTCATAGTTCCAATGTCTGGCACCTGAGCAGTGTCAGCAATAATCTTCATCGAACCCAGCGCTCAGGCCCTTATCTAAGAATTGTCAGGACAGGAAGGCTGACCTGTGGGTGGCCACACACACCAGCGATCGCCAAGCTCTTCCGATGTGTACCTCAGCCTCCAAACATGTTTTTGCTTGCACCCCGGTCTATCATGTAGTTGCCCTCCTCTCACTAGCTGCTATTGATATAAGGCAGTTCTTTTTGATATGGTAGCAAGGCTCATCATAAATGATAATAGCTATAACTTCAAAAGTTTTGACAGGCTTGAAATTAGGAGATTTGTGTCATGTCAGATCTGTTCAGACTATCATTGTTTTTATGTCACCATGCAGCTAAGAGCTCAGATGAGGAGAAGTGACAGCTCAGTCACTGATCTGTCTCTGGCTCACTCGTGCAGGTACTGTTAGTATTAACTTCAAACCTTGGTTTCTTCAGAGGAATCTGTAACATCTACTTGTCTGTGCCAAAGGGATTACTTTAGTTAAATTATGTAATATATGGGCGCCTGGGTGGCTCAGTTGGTTGAGCGACTGCCTTCGGCTCAGGTCATGATCCTGGAGTCCTGGGATCAAGTCCCGCATCGGGCTCCCTGCTCGGCAGGGAGTCTGCTTCTCCCTCTGACCCTCCCCCCCACCCCGTGCTCTCTCTCTCTCTCTCTCATTCTCTCTCTCAAATAAATGAATAAAATCTTTAAAAAAAAATTATGTAATATACTCTATAAGTCCAGTCCACCGGGAACACATAAACCATACTGGGTCCTAGACAGTGCCCCACTCCTTCTTCAGAGCACCACTCATTCTTTGTTAATACAGGACTACTGGGCATATGACCCAATGAGGGAGCCAAGGTGGCACCAATCTGGATATGAAATATTAGTGAAACTGTATTCTTATTTTCAGATTAAAAATATAAATGCATACATAAAAGTTCTAGTATTTTCCTCCTGCGCCTCCAACATCATCTTGCGTACCTAAGTTGGAGACAGCTGACCTAACTGGATCCTGCTCCCCCAGGGGCCCACCCTGGGAGCCAGCCTTCCTCTCTCAGGAGGAGGACCCAGCCATTAGCCAAGCCCCTGAAAACCAGGCAGGCAGACCCCTACCCCTGGAAGACATTCTGGCAGGCAGAACAATCTCATGTTCCAGTTTAGACTTCTACTTTGGCATCTGCAGTTGACAACCTCCTCGTGCTCCCTTTTGTTGGATTGGGATTTTGGCAGCCTAAAGATCGTGCTGAGGCCCGTGGTAAGGTGGGGCCGGCCCACAGAGTTTGGGGGACTCCCTTAGGCTCTCTGGTCCAAGCTTGGACTGCATTCTTGAGGTTTGTGGGGGGACGGGAGCCAGGCTCCGGGCGCCAGCATGGGGAAACAGCAGCCCCTGGTGGCCAGGACGCGCCATGCCTCAGACCCTCAGCATCCCTCCTGCTTTAAGACTTGCCAGACCCTCAACTTGACGGTCAAGTGTCATGGTTATTTGCAGAGAGCTGGGTAGGAAAGACCCGGGTTTCTAGCTGGACTCATCTGTGTGGTCCCAGGCAGATTAACTTCTCTGAGTCTTAGTGTTCTCGGCGTTAAAATGGGATAAGCGGACCTACTTTTTAGAGCTGCCACTAGGGGGTAAATGAGATGATGAATGAAAACTAGTACACAGTGCTCAGTACCTGGGAAGGACTTGTGCTATGACGGCGGTCATGATGATTAGATACTGATGCCTCTAGACATCTAAAAGCACCTGGAAAATGTCTCTAGGCACAGCCCTTGAGGGAGAGTGGGAGATCCTAAGCAGGAACACATGTGTTTCCGCGCTAATAGATACGGATGAGCAGTGAACGTGTCCAAAGTAGGTGCGGGCAGCGTGAGCCTATGTGTGTGAGCCTGCAGGTGTGTATGTAGGTGCACAGCACGGACACAGTAGAAAGGCAGCGAGCTGCGGGAGATGCGCAGTGCATATCCCAGAAGGGAGCAGTGGTGACAAAAGGGAAGCCAGTGTCACTTAGTCCTGTAATCACACTGCAGAATTAAACTCTGAGAGAGGATAAGAGTTTATTAACTCAAACAACAATTACCTATCAATCATCTACAACGTGCTGGGCAGAGTTGACGAAATTGAACAAACAACCCATCACAAGACACTTTCATATAGAGACAGACCAGTGCTGGTTCTTACCCAGTGGGGATGGTGGGGGGCCAGTCTAGACTGGTGGTCTGCGGACTAAGCATTGTATTCCCTGCAGTCACCAGAACAGAATAATTAGAAGTGCACAAAGCCAGGCCCTGGCAGAGTAAGGATTTTTCTACTCAGGTGGCCTGACAGAGGTATGGCATCATTCAGCTCTTTAGAATGTGCTTGGGCCTGCATGCATAGTCCCAGAATAAGCCAGAAAAATGCATGAGGGGCACTCTCTCAACCCCTGCTTCATCACTGGGACTCCCTCCAACTGAAATCCAGTTCTATGAAAAGCTAGTAACCTCGGAGTGTTCTCCAGCTTTCTCTTCGCCACCTTCAGAAGGGGATGTGGGCCTCGCCTAGGTTTGCTAATGGAGAAGGAGAGAGGAGCTGGTGGCCCAGAGAGGTACACAGGATCTGCCAACACCTGGTAGGGCCCCTATGGGACTCTCAGTCCTTCCACTGTCTGGAAGAATTTACACATTTGTCCAGATGAACTGAAAGATCAAAAGGCATGGACCATTTGTTCCTGTGCTCCGCATCCTGCCCTTAAATTACCTCTGATTTATGGATATTCATCTTAACACCCTTGAGAGGCACACTGAGCTTACAGTACTTCCTGCTTAAAGTAATTCTTAAACACCTACTATGTCCTGGGCAGGGTTAACAAGATTAGGGGTAGAGAAGGATGGGTGCTGAGGTCAGGGAAGTCTCTTGTCCAGGCTGAAGCCTCCCTTTCTCTTGACTTGGGCTTACCTCATTTGCCCTGCCAGTGACATTGAGGGTCTGCCTTTGGCCCACTTTTGCCTGCACCAAGCAGGAACCATCAAGTATTCTCTCTGCCCCCCAGCATCACCATTTAAGATAAATGCAAAATTGTTGGTGTTTCAATGTCTCTGCTTTCTTGCTAGTTCGAAAAGTAACACTGCTTCAAAATTATACCTCTCCTGCAAAGATTCAAGACAGATGTTCATCCTGGAGATGGGCTAGGGTGGGAGACAGGCTGGGAACCACGCACCATTGAAAACGCTTCTGTGGAGATGTTCTGAGGTTAGACAACAGAGTCCTAATGCTCCAAATCCAGGATTGCTGTGGATCTGTTTTTCTGTTCCCAGGCCCCCAGCCTTTTCCTGCCTCTCTTCTCTCCCTGACACACTGGGCCTGTCTTTCTTAGCTCTGTCCTCAAACTTCAAGAAGGAGAGAAACAAAGGAAGGAGCCAATCCACGGAAAAGGGCTCATCCAAATTCAAGTCTTTTACAATTCCTTTCGGAGGGTTTAGAAGGCTTTAGTTAAAGGTACATATAAAACTGAGCCAAATCTTTTTTAAAGGTAATTATTAAATTCAGGGAAAAGAGACAAAGAAAACATAACCATAATGAACTTCTTGGTTCAGCCATAAACTATACTCATATATTTATCCCCCCAAAAGTAACTAATAATTTAACGAAAAAATTGGTCATAGCAATCACAGCAGGATGGAGAGAAATGTGGTGGGGGCAAGGAGATGTTATTAGTGCTAATCATTCACCTTCTATAATACAAAGTCAAAAGATAATATCCAGAGTTGAGAAATACAGAAGTACATACCAGAAAAAAATAGCTAAAAGGTTAATAGCTAAAAGGGTATCAGGAGCAAGAAATTGCTGGACAGTGCTACCAATAAACCATAAAACCACATTTTATTTATAAAATAACCTTCATGCACTACTTCAATTTTTGAAAAGTAATAATGGAAAATTTTTAAACACAAGCTGAATGTGGAAAGTAACATTGAAAAACATTTCCTTTAAAACAGAGTAAAAACCAACAGATGGAACATACGAGATAAAAATAAAATGACACAAGAACAAATCTAGATGTCTGGATGCAGGAGAAAGACAGAGAAGACAACAGGAGGAGACAGTTGAGGAAATAACCAAAGGACATTCTCCTGATGCAAAGAAAAACACAAATCATCCAAGCAAGCGTCCACAGAGGCCAGGAACATGAATGGGAATTAAGGAAAAGAAATTCAGACGGCCAATAAACACAGGAAACAATACTAAGTCAGACATTCAGCTAAAGAAATACATAGGAAAACACCAAATGTTTTTGCTAATCCCAACTGGAGATACTTAGAAAGCTGGATAATACCTAGTATTAGTAAGTGAATGAGACACTTGGATATTACTGAGAATGCAAACATTTTGTGGGAAAAACTGGCAAAATATGATCAAAATTTAAAATGGGGCACCTGGGTGGCTCAGTAGGTTAAGCGTCTGTTGATTTTGGCTCAGGTCATGATCTCAGGTTCATTGGCTCTGACTCCGCGCTCAGCGGGGAGTCGGCTTGTCCCTCACCCTCTGCTCCTCCTCTCTCTCTCTCTCTCTCAAATAAATAAATAAATGAAACCTTTGAAAATAAATAAATAAAATGTCCTTGCTCACCATTCCAGCAATGTCACTACTAGGAATTTCTTCCATGCATATACTCATTAAAGCATGTCAAGATACCAATAACAGTTCAACGGTGTTTACTGCAGTATTGTTTATGGCGATGTAAAACTTGAAATGTCCATCAGCAAGGTACGGGTTAGATCCATGATGCTATAGCTACAAGTGGAATGAGGGAAAGCTGACTTTGTTAAGTGAAGCAGAACTGTTTTCACTCTTTGCATGATATTGTATTATTTTATGCTTTAAAAATTGTTAACTGGAGTTATCTGGGTGGTGGTATTATTGCCATCTTTGTTTTCCCCATAATACATTTTGACATTAAACCAAATACATGTTTTATTTTAGTTTTGTGTTTTTAAGGGACCCACAGAGGGCCAATGAGGGTACTAAAGAAATATCACATTTAAATGCACTTGGATAGGGGCGCCTGGGTGGCTCAGTGTTAGGCGTCTGCCTTCTGCTCAGGTCGTGGTCCCGGTCCTGGGATCGAGCCCTGCATCGGGCTCCCTGCTCGGCGGGAAGCCTGCTTCTCCCTCTCCCACTCCCCCTGCTTGTGTTCCCTCTCTCGCTGTGTCTCTCTCTGTCAAAGAAATAAAATCTTTTTTAAAAATAAATAAATAAATGCACTTGGATAAAATTTCAGAACTAAAAGCATAAAAAGAAAAATCATAAAAACTTCCAGAAAGAAAAACCAGCTTATATATGAAGAAATGAGATTCAGCCTGACATCAGATCTTGCAGGAAAATTAATTTGAATCTGGAATTCTATAGCCAGCAAAATTACTACCCAAAGTGAAGATACAATAAAGACATTTTCAGAAATCCAGAGAGTCAGAAAATTTACCATTCATGCACAGACAGTCTTTGAAGAAATCACTCAGGAAGATGTCCCACTAAAACAAAGTAATCTAAAAAGAAATATGTGAGATTTGTTTTAAAAAGTGGAAGCTGCTTATAAGAAGCAATATAAACATAGAAAGAAAATGAACCCATTTTCAAACCTAGTTTGAACTTTGATGCCTGGAACATTCTCCTTTGACCTACAAACGTTTAGTAATCTAAGACTGTTTTGTTCTTAAGAGCTCCAGTCACACTGCTTGATTCTGCAGCAAACAATATTTATGCAATTAAAACATTGTAATTATATGTTAAATAATGTGATTTATATGGGGGTTTAATATCTTAGACTCAATCTGTAGACAAAACATGCAACGAAATGAACAGAACAGAATGTAAATATTACAAACCTAGTAGAGGTTTGTACAAAGTAGAGGGGGAAATCATGCTGAAAGCCAGGAAACTAAATTCTCTAAATTCCTTTAGCTGCAATTAGTATAGCACAAGCCAGGCCTGGCTGATTAGAGTTTAGGGTTCCATTAAACGTAAAACTGGGGTAAGAGCCCAGGCCAGATGTAAAGGAAGTGGCTGCAGTGATATATTGGAACTGTCTTTAACTGCTCTCTAGAGCTGATTGTCTTCCTCCCTTTCCAACTCCTCATTGGCGTGTTGTTAGCCTGAAATTAGCCATAGTGGGAATATTTACACCACAGATATGGTCACACTCTATACATGAGGGCTTTTTGTCCTCCCAGAGAGCCCATTGTTAAATACTTACCAGCATACCATTTGGAAAGCCCGAGTCTCTGGCCTGAAGGATTGTAAGAGGAAAAAGAGGAGGAAGGTGGTGAAACCCTCAGGGTTAGATGGACCCTGGTGGTGGGGCAGGGGGAAGCAGTGGCATTCTTAGACAGTGAAATCTTCCAAGGCCAAAAGTAACTACTATCTTGGACCTATTCAACTCTGCTAGTACAGCCCCAAAGTAGCTGCGGACAATATCTACAAGAATAAGTGTGGCTGTGTTCTAATAAAACTTTTTTTGAGAGAGAGAGAGTGCACATGCAAGAGCATGTGCAAGTGGAGGGAAGGGAGGGGCAGAGGGAGAGGGAGAGACAGAATCTTAAGCAGGCTCCCTGCCCAGTGTGGAGCCCAACGCGGAGCTCCATCTCACAACCCTGAGACCATGACCTGGGCCGAAATCAAGAGACAGATGCTTAACTGAGTCACCCAGGCACCCCTAAAATTTCTATTTATTAGACAGGTGGCTAGCCCATGAGCCATATAGTTTGACAACCTGTCATCCAAGGCAAACACCACAGGAGGGCACTTCAGACGTGGCACAGAAAAATGGCTCAGCAGCCATAGAGGGAGTTAGCTGGATAGCTGGCTATTAGAGCCAGAGGTCCCATCTCTGGCTCCTCATGGCTTCCAAGTGGCTTGCAAGGAATCCAGAAGTTCCGGTATCCCAGGTGAAGGGACACAAAGGTGCTATATCAGATAGGATTAGGTTTGGCTTTTTTTTTTTTTTAAGATTTTATTTATTTATTTGAGAGAGAGAGAATGAGAGACAGAGAGCACGAGAGGGAAGAGGGCAGAGGGAGAAGCAGACCCCCTGCTGAGCAGGGAGCCCCATGTGGGACTCAATCCTGGGACTCCAGGATCATGACCTGAGCCGAAGACAGTCGCTTAACCAACTGAGCCACCCAGGCGCCCCGGATTAGGTTTGGCTTTATAGTAGCTTAAAAATGCACAATTTAATCATGGCTTAGAACACACACACAGAGGGCACCTGGGTGGCTCGGTCAGTTAAGCGTCTGCCTTCGGCTCAGGTCATGATCCTAGGGTCATGGGATCGAGCCCCAAGTCGGGCTCCCTGCTCAGTGGGGAGCCTGCTTTTCCCTCTCCCTGTCCCCTACTTGTGCTCTCTCTCGCTCTCTCTCAAATAAATAAATAACATCTTAAAAAAAAAAAAAGAACACACACACGCAGTTATCCTGCCATGTAAAAGCCTGGAGGCTGGCTATCCAGGGCTGGTAAAGTATGAGAGACCCAGATCCGTCCCATCTTTTCTCTCTGCTATTCCTAGATGTGGCCCTCATCCACATGGTCCAAGGTGGCTACTGAAGCTGAACCATTCTATCCACCACACCCAGCAGGCAGGAACCAGAAGTGGGCAGCCCTCCCCACGCCCAGCTTTGTGGACATGTGACCCGTGCGATTGCCTAAAGCCCCTCACTCAGAAGAGTCCACACTTATTTTAAAGATGGACTATCACCATCTTGAAATTCTGAATAACATTATCTTTGAACCTGTATTTTGTAAGCGAAATTCAATGGGACAACGGAGTGTGTACATGAGCAGAGGAGATAAATGCGATATGTGTGTCATCAGCCCTTGCAGACCTTGTTCTAATACAACATAGGTCATGCCTGCTACACATCTTTCATAAAATGCTTGTAGTGTGCTCAGATCCACACAATCTTCTGATTGGGCCTCCATGCAAGCATTAATTTAATTCTTTGTTCTTCCTGTTTTGAATATTTAATTGATTTTATGTAGGATGTACAATATGCGTGCCTCCTCTTCCTTGACACCCATTTGCATATGCATATAGTGTTTGCAATGTACTGGGAGCACAGATTTCCAGTGCACCCACAATGTGTGGGATTTCAGCAAGATTCCAAGCAAGGACAAGGTAAGCATGTTATGTCCATGTCTGAGTAAGCAGGAGCTGACAGCTCCAAGAGGACAGGCTTTCCATTCAAACCAGAACTTGTTTGAAATGCAGAAAGAAGGCAGTGGCATTACTTATTTACTTGTGTTACGTACCTGTATTAGTCGATCACTCACTTTGAAAATGATGACAGATAAAAGATAGGGAAACCCATAGTTCATTTTACATTCAGCCCCTCTTTACTAGTCAGTAAGGTGAAGGTAGAGAATGTTGGTACAATGTGAGCACATCAAGAGGTAAAATTGAAGTGCTAGTTTTATACAATGTTTCCACTCTTAGGTATGAGTAAAATACAAATGCATGCCCAATCTATAAAATATAAATTGTATAATTCCTGTGATTTTGCGTAAGAGTTAAATGCTTTTAGATTTTGTGTTTAAAACTGGCATTGCACAATATAAAGATGAATGGTAGAGGTCATACTAATAGTATGAAATTTTAATTTTGCTTTACTTAAAATGTCATTAAATAGCAAATAAAAAAACACTATGACAAGAGAGAGGCCTCCAAAGAAAAAGGAACACTTTAATATTTTAGTACCTGTAGTAGTACTTTTTTCCTGCTTTTTGAACAAGGGGATCCTGTGTTTTTATTTTACCCTGAATCCTGCTAATTATGTAGCTGGCCCTGGCAGCACATTGCCCCAGGAAGCCATATGGGACCAGTCTCACCTCTCATATTAACTGACAGGAGCCGACGCCCCTCTCATCACAGCAGAGGTCCAGAGGATCCAAGGATCCTGAGGGTCCCCACTTCAATGGATATGGCAAGGGTCCTTACTTACCCAGATAGCCAGACGACATCTTGAGGAGAGGAAAGGAAAGGGACAGAGCTCAGGGTTTTCCAAGAGTCTACGGAAATCAGCCACATGAGGGAGTTCAACTCCAAGTAGATTGAACGCTCCAGTTGAAAAGAGACGGTCTATTGTTACAAGGCAAGCCCAGGCTTCCCCACTACGCAATAGGGTGGGTCTGCTAGGGAAGATCCCATTTTCTCCGCAGATCTGATGAGGTGTATACACTTACAAGCCTGCTACCCTCTGGATCCAAGCCACTTTCTGTCTGAAATACCCTCCTTCCTGCTTCCCCTTCCCTTCTTCCATCCCCTAGTCCTGGGACCCTTGGTTACAGGCTAACTTCTCACCTCGCTGCACTCAGCTCAGGTGTCTCCTCACTCTCTTCCAGCGCTCGCTGCAACCTGCACCTGCCTAGTTTCAGAGAAGCAGTTTGAGGGACAGCGGGCATGGCACTCGCCATAGGGCCCACGGGCCCAGAGTGGAGGCTTCCTGCGGCTCACTTACCGTCTTTGAGCCTGTTTCTCCCTATGGAAAATGGGGGTGGGAGGGGATAACACTAGACCCACTGACCTTCCAGGATTTTTAAAAATTTAGTTTTTGAAAAGGTACTACACGTACACCTAGTACACAAGGCAAATAAGTGTATACAATGAAAAGTCACTCTCCTTCCCCATTCTCTCCTCCAGACTCCCAGTTGGCTTCTCCAAAGACAGTCCCTGTCACTAGTTTCGTTAGCTTCCCTCCATGTGCGAACATATTGTACGTCATCACCTATGCAGCATTCTGAGGGAGAATGCATAATCAGACTATAAGGAAGCATCAGATAAACCCCAAATATTGTTTTTTAAAAAGTGGTGGTTATAAAGCATCGATGTCACAAAACACAAAGAAAGGCTGTAACTGTGTTCCAGAATTAAGAAGGCTGGTAGATTAGATAAAAGCATTGTATTCATGTCAAAGTTATCAAAGTTGGTATAAGTGTACTGTGGCTATGTCAGAGAATCCCTTATTAGAAAATACATACTGCTGTATTTAGGGGTAAAGGGCCATTATGGATATAACTTACTCCCATATGATTCAGGAAAAAAAACGTGTGTGTGTGTGTGTGTGTGTGTGTGTACGGGTGGGTGTGTTTGTATATGAGAGGCGGACAGAGGGCATAAATCATAAAGCAAATGGGGTAAAATGTTAACAATAGGTGAATCTGGGTAAAGTATTGATGAATATTCTTGTATTATTTTTATTTTTGCAATGTATGTCTAAGTTTGAGATTATTTTCCCTAAAAAGCTGACGTTCATATTCGCAGGTTCCCTATTTGCAAATTCACCTACTCACTAAACTTTAACCCCGACAGCAATATTCATGCACATCCACAGTCATCTGCAGACTTTTACAGAGATGTGAAAGATTTAAGTTGCCCAACCCACATGTTCCCAGCTGAGGTCAAACGAGGCGGCGTTCTGCCTTCTGGTTTCGGCTCTCATACTATAAATAACTGTCCTTTTTGCAGTCTATTCAGTGTCATGTTTTTCACATCTTTGTGCTTTCTGTTGATGATTTTGCTGTTTAAAATGGCCTGCAATCACAGCGCTAAAGTGTCGTCTAGTGCTCCTACGAGCAGGAAGGCTATGATGTGTCTTCTGGAGAAAATACATGTGTTGGACGACCCTCTTTCAGGCATGAGCCCTAGTGCTGTTGGCTGTGAGTTCAATGCTTATAAATCAACAATATATATTAAATAAGATGTTTTTAAACAAAAACACACATAAAATCAGGTTATATGTGTATATGTGTCAGTTGATGAAAATGTGACCAAGGTTGGCAGGAACCTAACCTTGTATTTCCTCTGGGAGCAACAGTTTGGTATCTGCTAATTCAGTGTTTGCGGCAACTTCATAGAACATAACTACCGTGAATAACAAGAATCAACTGTTCACATACGTGTATTTCCTGCACAAATGACAGATACAATGCACTGTTCTGTACCTCATATTTTTATTTTTTTTATTATTTTTTTTTTAAGATTTATTTATTTATTTGAGAGAGAGAATGAGAGAGAGCACATGAGAGAGGGGAGGGTCAGAGGGAGAAGCAGACTCCCTGCCGAGCAGGGAGCCCGATGCGGGACTCGATCCAGGGACTCCAGGATCATGACCTGAGCCGAAGGCAGTCGCTTAACCAACTGAGCCACCCAGGCGCCCCTGTACCTCATATTTTTAAACACTAGTTTTAGAGATCATGCTATTATATTCATTCTCTTGAACAGATGCCTGGTATTCCCCACATGGATGTATCCTAACTGATCTAACCAGTTCTCTAATGACAGAGTTTTGGGTTTTGCCTTTTCAAAATGCAAGCTAATCATGTCACAGTCCTGAGTAAAGTGCTTCCATGGCATCTCCTGGCTCTTGGGATAAAAACTGAAGTCCTTAATCATGACCTGCTGGACACCCTCACACAGCATCCTTCATCTGCTTGTCTCCTCTCCAGCCTTCTTCCGCCCCCTGGTATTATCTACACTCCCTCTGCCACAGAGCATTTGCACTAGCTTTCCTCACAAAACAGTTTCCCCATCTCTCACCCCTGACCTGATCAACTACCCTCTTCCCTCAAACCTCAGCTTCACAGATCGGTTTCTGTTTACTAATGAATCCTTGGGCCTTGCACAGAACTGGCATATAGAAGATGCTCAGTATACTTTTGCTGAACAATGGAAGGAATGAAGCAGAAGGCAGGCAGGGAGGGAAGCCAGCTGGTAAGGATTATGTTTACGTGGGTCTCTTATTGACCAAACACTTGGTCTGAAACTTCATGGAACAGAAACCGTACAGCTGCCGTATCTTCTCCTCTCAAGCTCTCAGTTCATTAGCACTGAAGTGATTTTTGTTGGATTCAACAAGTAATGATGATGGAAAATTGGTGAGTTTTTCTGAAAAATTGCTGAACTTTTCTGTGCTAGTTCCTCACCATGAAAAGAAGGTGATAATGTCTGGCTCTGGCTTGTTGTGAGTAACACACCTAGAACTTGGCACACATTGTAGGGGCCTTCCCCTCCCCCAACTCCAACAATCCAGAAGAGGTTGACCTGTTCTCTAAAAACATTCTCAGCATATTGGCTCAGAACAAAAAATGTGAGTACAGAACAAAAATACTGAATACAAAGATCCACTTACTGTCACCATTGCCCCATAGGCCATCTTCTACTCTTCTTCGAGCCAAGAGGTGTCCACTAGAGCCAAGCTAAGGAGAAGAAACCAAAAAGGAAGTGTCATGTCAATGTGTTTTCCCATCTCCCCAGGGGCTGATCACTGTGTCCCTGAGCAGGAAGGGAAGGAGCTCTTTTAGGATTGTCACTGGCCTTTGGCTCCTTTCTACCTTTGAGTGACTAATTCTATTTTCACAGATTCTCTAAAACTATATGAAACTTGTGGTTAAACCCACATCCTTCCCCTATGCCAAATGGCCCCCACCCACATCCTCCCAAGTTTTGGTTGCAAAATGAATCAAACTAGTTCACAGAAAAGGCCTGAGAAAGAGAGAGAGAGAGAATACACGGGGGACCCTCTGTACTAGAATCCAACCAACAGCTTCTCACCATCACCACCCCTCACCTCGGTCTGAACCACCTTCATTTTTTGCCTGGTTTATTGCAACACCCTAGCTGATCCAGCTTTCACCTCTAGCCCTAATCTGTCTCCATGTATAGGATTGCCAGATAAAATACAGGACACTCTGTTAAATTTGCATTTCAGACAAACAACAAATCATTTTTTAGTATAAAGATGTCACAGATACTATATGGGATACATTTCTACTTAGAAATTATTCATTTATCTGAAATGCAAATTTAACTGGACATGATTAAATTTTATTTGCTAAATCTGGCAATCCTATCCATGTAGCAACCACAGTCATCCTTTTAAAATGTAAATTAGCTCAATTCTAGAAGAGAGCCAGACAGTAACTTCTCTGACATCAGCCATAGCAACATTTTTCTAGATAGGTCTTCTCAGGCCAGGGAAATAAAAGTAAAAAATAAACTATTGGAACTATATCAAAATAAAAAGCTTCTGCACTGCAAAGGAAACAATCAACAAAACTAAACGGCAACCTACTGAATAGGAGGAGATAATTGCAAATGACATATCTGATAAAGGGCTAGCATCCAAAATATATAAAGAACTGATAAAACCCAACACCCAAAAAACAAATAAGCCAATTAAAAATGGGCAGAAGACATGAACAGATATTTCTCCAAAGAAGAAATACAGATGCCCAACAGACACATGGAAAGATGCTCAATATCACTCATCATCAGGGAAATGCAAGTCAAAACCAATGAGATGTCACCTCACACCTGTCAGCATGCCTAAAATCAACAACTCAAGAAACAACAGGTGTTGGCAAGGATGTGGAGAAAAAGGAACACTTATGCACTGTTGGTAGGAATGCAAACTGGTGCAGCCACTGTGGAAAACAGTATGGAGGTTCCTCAAAAAATTAAAAATAGAACTACCCTACGATCAGGAATTGCACTACTGGGTATTTACCCAAAAAATACAAAAATACTAATTCAAAAGGATACATGCACCCTTATGTTTATAGCAGCATTATCTACAACAGCCAAGATATGGAAGCAGCCCAAGCGTCCATCAATAAATGAATGGATAAAAAAGTGGTGGTATGTGTGTGCATATTATCAATATCTCTATCTATAATGGAATATTATTCAACCATAAAAAATGAAATCTTGCCATTTGCAACAGTAAGGATGGATCTAGAAAGTATAATGCTAAGCAAAATAAGTCAGAGAAAAACAAATGCCATGTGATTTCACTCATATGTGGAATTTAAGAAACAAAACAAATGAGCAAAGGGGAAAGAGAGAGAGAGAGAGACAAAGCAAGACACAGACTCCTAATGATAGAAAACAATCTGATGGTTATCAGAAGGGAGGTGGGTGGGGGAAAGGTGAAATAGGTGATGAGGATTAAGGAGTGCACTTGTTGTGATAAGCACCAGGTGTTGCATGGAAGTGTTGAATTACTATATTGTACACCGGAAACTAATACTATACTGTATGTTAACTAACTGGAATTAAAATGAAATAAAATGCATAAAATAAATAAAACGTAAATTAGCTCATAACATCCATCTGCTCAGAATCCACCAATAGCTTCCCATCTCTGAGCAAAGTCCTTACCTTGATCTGCCTTCCCCGGTTCTTCTTGAACCTCATTCCTTACCGCTCTCTTCCTCTGCCACTCAACCCAGCCACACTGGCTTCCTTGTTGTGCCTCACACTTCCCTCAGATAGCCACATTGCTAGCTGCTTCACTTTCTTCAGGTTTTTGTTCAGATGGGATTACCTTCTCAATGAAGCCTTCTCTGATCACCCTTTAAAAACTGGAGCCATCCTATCCTCTGTCACCTCCCCCTGCCTTTTCTCCATCACGTGTCATCTTTAACATACCACATTTACACATATTTGTTGGTTTGTTCTCCAGTTCCCTGACAAAACGTATGGTCCACGAGGGCAGGCATTGTGTTTTGTTCAAGCTGGATATCCAGCCCCAGAACCCTGCTTGGCACATCAATAAATATTTGTTGAACCAATGATGAAACCAAGGGCAAGAAGCACAGCCAAGAAAGCCCAGAAACAAGGGGGGTTTATTTTGTTTTTCTTTCTCTGCAGGCCTGCTCTAATCTTTCCCCACTTACTCATCTTGCTCAATGCCCCCTTTGGCTGCCTTCCCACATCTCACCAGGACTTTTCAGGGGCATCATCAAAAGACTGGAATGATCTGATCAGCTCAGCTCACCCTCCCTTCCTCTCTCTCTTTCCCTCTATCCTTGCTTCCCTTCTCCCCTCCCTCCCTCCTTCCCTATCTCTCTGTGCCACTTGTGTTTTTAATATTTTTAATGAATGACTAATATTTCTAAAAACAGACTTTATGTTCTTAGTATGCCAAACAGGAGTGGTATTTCTCTGACACTGACACTTTTTAAAGAGCTTTTCCCTCCATGTGGATTTCACAAGAAGTAGGCAGAGATTATGACATTTTTATAAAGGAGAAACCAGAGGTTCAGAAATGTGAAGAGAATTGCCTGAGGTCATAGAGCTCATAGGAGGCATAACTGGGACTTCAGCAGCTCTGTTTGCCTCTGCCTGGTGCAGAGCTCATCATCACATCACACTTCCTTTGACAGGGCCTTGGGGAGAAGAAGAACACAACCAGTTCCACATGGATCTCTGCAGCCACACCGCATACATAGGAAACTATTACTGCTGCCTCTCTGTTCATAAACAGGTTAAGATACAAACATTAGGTAAAAGTTAGCTCTGCTCAGGAAACAGAAAGCAGGCTATCATGTGGGAGGCAGGGAACAAAGTGTAGTGGATTTTCAAAGCAGAAAGATAAGGGAAGCTTCCAAAAGTCATACTCTTTCCGGGTCTACCAGTCAGCTAAGTTGTAGAGCTGAACAGGCTGGTTACAAGGAAGGTGGCCCTGGATTTGAATCCTGGATCTGCCACTAACTTGCTACATAACCTTAAGCAAGTGATAACTTTGCTGAATTTACTTACTGAATTACTTATCCAATTTCCACACTGGTAAAATGATCATTGTAGCAGCAACTTTATCAACTTTTTTTTAGATTTACTTATTTATATTTAGAGCAAGAGAGAGAGAGAGCACAAGTGGGAGGGTCAGAGAGAGAAGGAGAGAGAATCTCAAGCAGACTCCATGCTGAGCACGGAGCCCAACACAGGGCTCATTCTCATAACCATGACCTGAGCTAATACCAAGGGTCAGATGCACAACTGACTGTGCCACCCAGGTGTCCTACTTTATAGACTTCTGTGTGTACATAATGTATATAAGCTTTTATGGTGCTCACACATAGCTGTTATCACATAAAAGTTGTCTGTATAGGGCTGCTGGGTGATTCAGAGGAAGTCAATGGGGCCCTGGGGCTCAGAGATGAGAGCACAAGAAATGGGAGCAGGGGCTTCTCAATTTCTTTTCCTTTATTCCTCTCTTCCTCCTTCCCTCACGTTACTTTATTTTTAGTTATAAAGACAGTAGAGCAACATTTTTAAAGAAGTTTAGGAGCAGAGAAGAAAAATGCAAAGGAAACGCTCATAACCTCAGTATGGTAACTGAAACATCTTACTTTGTCCATACTTAAGAGTCAGTTTGCATTCTCTAAATATTGTGTTTTGAAACATCTTCTGTGTTGCCTCTTAGGATAGGTTGTGCTTCAGTATCAAACAACACCCAAATCTCAGAAACTTAACATGATAAGAGTTTATTCCTTATTTACCCAATTCCCCTTATGGACCTGAGTGACTCTCGTGCAGTTATCCACCATGTGGTGACTTAAAGATGAAGACACCTTGAACCTTATGGCACCTCCATCTGAACACACAGTCTTCTCCCTGACTGTGATGGAGAATCAGGCGTGGGCTCTTAAACGCTTGAGCCCAGAAGAATATTTATCACTTCCTAGTCACGAGGCCATATCTTACAACAAGGCAGAGTGTGGGGAGGCCTGGGAAATGTAGTCTTCCATGTGTCCAGGAAGAAAATTGAGAGTACTGTTGAGCCATCTTTTATGCAACTGTTTTTTTTTTAAGACTCCATTTATTTATTTGACAGAGAAAGAGACACAGCGACAGAGGGAACACAAGCAGGGGGAGTGGGAGAGGGAGAAGCAGGCTTCCCGCGGAGCAGGGGGCCCGATGCGGGGCTCGATCCCAGGACCCTGGGATCATGACCTGAGCCGAAGGCAGACGCTTAACGACTGAGCCACCCAGGCGCCCCTCTTTTATGCTGTATGTTTGCATAACTTTTCATTGATTGCACATTCCATAATTTATGGTTAGCTATTTAGATTGTTTCCAGTACTTCAATATTATAAATATAAGCAGAACTCCCCAGTTTCACTATGCTCATAGTTGTAGCCACACAGGCACCGAAACTACCATATTGTCAGATCTGGGCCCACTCCACCTCTTCATTCACTGCCTCAGCTCTTATCCTCACCAAATCAGATCAGCCTCAGCTCCTTCTCAGAGTTTGCAGGTGGGTGATGGATATTTAAATTCTTCTACTCATTCAGGTATATACACCGAGTGTTTGCTGTATGTGAGGCACTATGCTTGACATACATATGGGGACATACTACCTCCTCTGCCCGGAGCTGTGTGGAATACTGCTAAGAACTGTTTCCTGACAGTCTGCTGGTCTATGGCAGAGGGGAGAGGGTAGGAGAATACTCCTGTCCTTGCTCCATATGGCACTCAACCATTTAGGCCCTGAAGCTGCACTGTTTGGACGTGGGGTCTCACATAGTCCTTTGTTAATTCTTCTCCTACCACTTCTCTCAGTCTTATGGTAGTAGAGATTCAAATCCTCATATTCCCCATGGTCTTCATCTTTATCCTCCCTAGAGAACACTCACTCATTCTTCAACCAAAATGCCAAAGCTGCCATGTACATCAACTGATGCAAACACATGCTTGTGGAGAGGAGCATCCCCTAATGCCACCCACCAGGAGCATTGTAGACTCAGGGCCACCAGGTCATCCAGAACCCTCTCAGATGTCAGTAATACTCAGTGGACATCACCAAGAAAAGTTTCTTTCTTCTTTTAGATTATTTCCCTAAGATAAATTCCCAAATGTGGGATAATTGGGTCAAAGTATTAAAATATTTTTTATGGCTCTTAATTCAAGTTGACAAATTGTTTTTCAAGATTTACATGGTGGATAAGCACTATCTACAATAATATCAGTTCCTTGCACTGTCACCAGGATTAGGAATAATCATTGTTGTAAATTTATCACTGGGATGGACAAAAATCATACTTTTTCCTTGTTTTAATTTGCATTTCTGTGATTACCACAGGCTTTAATCTTCTGCCATATTTGTTTCTAGGAATTTTTTCACTTGTATGATTTATTAGCACAGATGTTGGTTTATTTATTTATTGAAAACATTTTTTATAAGTACTCTATATAACAAAGATGTTAGTCTTCTGGCCATGGTTGTTGCATCTTAGAGCCTCCACTCCACTCTACCACCCCTCTTCTGCTCTATTTGCCTTTTTATTTTGGTTATTTTATTTTCATTGTTTTTGTTGTGGTACAGAAGTTTAAACTTTTTTTTTTTAAATTCAAAGTTGTCAGTCTCTTCCTTTGTGGTTTCCTCTTTCTTTTTTGTTTTCATTTCATTCATTTTGTTTTGTTTTCATTTCAAAGCTTGCAAGCATATTACCTGTCCATCAATAGGGGACTGGGTAAAAAGTAATCAGAAATATCAATATATTCTGCTTTATTATAAAGTTATCTCTGGGGACATATTGTTAAGTGAAAAAAGCAATGTGTAAAACAATGTGTATAGTTTGCTATCTTTACTTTAAGAAAAAGGCAGGAGAAATATGGAGATATATATCTATATCTATCTATCTATATGATTGATTGTATGATATTTTTTAAAAAGGAAAAAGTAGAATAATAAACCAAAAACTGAAAAGAAAACAGGGCCCTTTGGAGAAATGGCTAGGGCAGGAAATTACAAGACAAGCCTGGAATATCTTGGGTACCAGAAAACAAGGAAACTATCAGAGACTACTGGGTTTGTGCCAAAAAGACACAATAGCCAACAGGAAGGACTTTCCACTAATCAAAAATGGAATAATTTGAATATTAAAAATAAACAAAAAATGTCTGAGAAAATAATGACATACGTGTGTACTTGATTAAAACACAAACATACTAAGATCACGAGTCCATAATGATATTAAAAAATAATTCATTGGTCAGGTAAGTGGATGCTAGGGCAACTCATTATTTTGAAAAGTAGTAAAGAAAAGAATAAAGAATTTATTTATTTATTTATTTTTTAAATGTTTTATTTATTTATTCATGAGAGTCAGAGAGGGAGAGAGAGAGGCAGAGGCAGAGGGAGAAGCAGGCTCCCTGCCTAGCAGAGAGCCCGATGCGGGACTCGAGCCCAGGACCCCGGGATCATGACCTGAGCCGAAGCCAGACGCTTAACCATCTGAGCCACCCAGGCGCCCAAGAATAAAGAATTTATTTTGCCTCTTCTATACAAACTGTATTTCAGAGTAACTGAGTAGTTGATGAAAATGAGTTTTCCATTATAGATTTCCAGCTAATAGATGAGAAGGAATGTGGTAGACAGCCTCCAAGATGGCCCCCAATGATCCTGACTCCTGGTATTCACACCCTGTGTAGTCCCCTCGTATGCTGTACCAGGGTTGACCTTTGACCAACAGCACATAGAAATGATGGTATGTCACGTCTGAGATTAGACTATAAAAGACTTTGGCTTTCATCTTGTTCTCTTATTCTCTTCTCTCTCTCTCCCTTTCTCTCTCTCTCTCTTTCTGTTTCTCTCTCTCTCTCTCATTACTCATTCTGGGGCAGCTGCCATACTGTGAGACATTCGAGTAGTTTATGGAGAGCCTCACTAGGTAAGGAACTGAGTTATCCAGTTAAAAGCCAGTAGGAACTAAGCCTGCCAACAACCAGGTGAGTAACTTGGAGGTAGATCCTCCAGCCCCAAATGAATGGAGTCCCAGTTAGCAGACTGATTGCAATGTCATGAGAGTCTCTGAAGCAGAATCACCCAGCTAAGCCACTCTCAGATTCCTGACCCACAGAAGCTATGAGATAATGCTCATTGTTTTAAGCTACTAAAATTTGGAGTAATTTGTTATGCAGAAATTGCTAACTAATACAAGGGATGATAGAGTTAGAATATCACAGATTTGTACTGACTAATAACTGGATGTGAGCAATGCTCATCAATGACTGCTAAAACCATAAGGCACAAGGCTAAGGGGGAACTTTGAAACCGATGGGTCTGCAGGGTGACAATATCTGAACTTAGTAATCAAATTAAAAAAAATTTTTTTTCATACTCACAATTATGGTTTATTATTGTGAAGAGTACAGAGCAAATTCAACAAAGGGTGAAGTCCAGGGGAAACCAAGTGCAGACTTCCAAGAGTCTCTCCCAGTGAAGTCACCCAGGACACACTTAATTTCTCCAGCAACAAATCGTGACAATCCCTGCAAAGTGTTGTCAGGCAGGAAAACTTGATTGAATCCAGGAGTCTGGTGTCAGTTACCCAAACTTATAGTGCCTGTGTGACCAACTGTACCACTGGAGCTCCAGACCCCAAGAAAGAAACTGTTTTTACAAAATATCTACACAAACTGGTACAGTGTGAGGAATCAAATATTTAAAACAACTTTATTTTTTATTAAATTTTTATTTAAATGGGCACCTGGATGGCTCAGTCATTAAGCATCTGCCTTCAGCTCAGGTCATGATCCCTGGGTCCTGGGATCAAGACCCACATTGGGCTCTCTGCTCAGTGAGGAACCTGCTTCTCCCTCTCCCTCTACCTGCTGCTCCCCCTGCTTGTGCTCTCTCTCTCTCTCTCTGTGAAATAGATAAATAAAATCTTAAAAAAAATAAAGCTTTTAAATTTTTGTTTAAAAAATTTTTATTATGTATAAGTTTATGTACAATTTTTTATTATGTACAATTTCAAACATATAAAAAGTATAGACATTAATAGGCTGGATTCTATATCCTCACTCAAGCATTAACAATTATCAGCTCATGGCCAGTCCTATTTCATCCATAACAGCACCCAACTTCCCTCTACTCCATCACCATACTGGGTACTTTGAAGTAAATCCCAGACACCACATCATTTCATCCACTGATCAATCTTAACATCACAAAAAGAGAGACAAATAGACATTACATGTCTCTTATGTGACGCAATTAGAAGTCTTCGACATTATCTATGAAGTGTTATTGCTAAAAAAAAAAGAAAAGGAAAGGAAAAGACCTGAACTTGAAATCAGGTCCCATCTCCAAGTTCACAGGAAAATACAGAGGATATGTAGGAAACGCTACATATAAGTGACTTGATTTCTTCAAAACACAAATGGATTGAAAGAGTGCAAAAATAAAATTAGGAGATGTATCAACCCCAGAGATGTGTGGACTATATTAGTCAGGGTTCTTCAGAGAAACAGAACCAACAGGATGTATATAAGAGGAGCTTTATTATAGGCATTGGCTTACACAGTTATGGAAACTGACAAGTCCCATGACCTGTGTCTGACATCTGCAGACCCAGGAGAACTGGTGATATAATTCAGTCTGAGTCTAGAGGCCTAAGAACTGGGGATGCCAATGGCATAAGTCCCAGTCTGAGTATGAATGATCTAGAGCCACAAGTGACAACGTCTGAGGGCAGGAGAAAATGGATGTCTCCGTCCAAGCAGACAGAGCAAATCTGCCTTTCCTCTATCTTTTTGTTCAACGCAGGCCCTCAGTGAATTGGATGATTCCCACTCTGAACTGGTGAGGGTGACCTTCTTACTCAGTCTACTGATTTAAACGCTAATGTCTTCTGGAGACAACTTCGCACGCACACCCCAAAATATCGTTTTATCAGCCATCTGGGCATCCCCTAACCTAGTCAAGCTGATACACAGCATTAACCATCACATGAACCTATTTGGAAATCAATTCAAACAGGAAGCCATTGTAAAAGATACTGTGAGACCATCAAGGAAAAGAGAACATGAACTAGGTATAAAAGGATATTAAGGAATTATTATTGATTTCATTAGGTGTGATAATGGAATTTGTGTTGCTTTTTCATTGTTGTTCTTATCTATAAGGATACATATTGAAGAATTTATGGATAAAATTAAACTGTATGATGCTTCTCCCTCTCCCACTCCCCCTGCTTGTGCTCCCTCTTTCGCTGTGTCTCTCTCTGTCAAATAAATAAAATAAAATAAAATAAAAATACTACTTATCTTGATTATGGAGTGTTCCTTTAGTTTTGGATCCAAGGCAAGTGTCTCACTCAACTCACACTAGTGGCTCTGGGAGACTAAATGTAAACACAGACGTCAAGAGGTAAGCAATGCAATAGCAGAATGGGATGAACACTATAAAGGCAAGTGTGGTAGAGAAGCGCTAGGGAGTGAGAAGAGAGAGATTAGGAGAACGTGTGTATGTGTACGTGAGCATGTGGATAGTGGTGGATGGCGGAGGCAGGATGGGGAATCAGGGAGCTTTCCAAGGAGTTGCTGACACTAGAGAGAAGCAGAGGGAATTCAGGATATGTTTTCAGGATGGAAAAGATGTGACTTGCTAATGGCTTGGAAAGAGGAGGGGAATGAAAGGTAGGAGATTGGGTTCAGCTTCAGTAATGGTGAACAGGGGTACCTTTAACTGAGGTGAGCAATACTGGGGAGGAACAGGATTCAAGGGAACCAAGTTTGACTTTGAACCATATTAAGTGTGAGCTGCTTATTAAAGACACACAGAGCTGAAAAAGCCACTCACAAAGACAGGTAGAAAGAGAGGAGCAAGAGATACAAATTTGGATGAGATCACTTATGGAAACAGTGTCAAGAGAAAAATGGACTGGGCACAGATCTAAGCTCTGGGGCCACCAACACTTAATGGTCAAGTAAGAAGGGGGAGCCAGGAAATGAGGCCAAGAAGTCGCCATCAGTGAGGTAGGAAGAGAACATGGAAAACATTTCCTAAAGAAGAATTGTGTGAAATACTGCTGAGAAGTGAAGTAACTGAAAAAAGAGAACTAACCATTGGGTGTAATAACAGGCAACCCAGATATGGGCAGTTTCCATTGAGTAGGGAGACAGCAGCCAGATTTGGAATGAATTGACAAATGAGTTTGAGAGAGGCAAGGAAATGAAGACAATGAATCTGATAATGCATTTAAGCAATTCTTCAAGGATGGAGAACAGAGAGGCGGCTTGGAAGAATCAAGTTGGAGCATAATCCATAACCCTCAGTTCTACTATTACTTACAGTATTTTGTATTGAGTACAGCTCTGTTTCAGGAAGCTGTAGAGATTGATTTCATGAGTATGGAATACTTTGTGAGAAGATTATAAAAAGGAAGTAATTTGTTTCACATTTTGCACATATTTTTTATATATTAGCTTTTAACCAACTATGACCATGGCAGAGAAGGACATTAGCTAAAAACATTAGGTCTAAATCTGGGGCTGAGTTTTTATTTTTTTATTTATTTTTCTTTTTTATTTTATTTATTTATTTGACAGAAAGAGACACCGCGAGAGAGGGAACACAAGCAGGGGGAGTGGGAGAGGAAGAAGCAGGCTTCCCGCTGAGCAGGGAGCCCGATGCGGGGCTCGATGCGGGGCTCGATCCGGTCCTGGGATCATGACCTGAGCAGAAGGCAGATGCTTAACGACTGAGCCACCCAGGTGCCCCAGGGGCTGAGTTTTTAAAAGCAAGAATCATTTCTTGGGGCACCTCAGTGGCTCAGTTGGTTAAGCATCTGACTCTTGATTTTGGCTCAGGTCATGATCTCAGGGTCATTAGATCGAGCCCTGTGTCAGGCTGCATTGGGCGTGGAGCCTGCTTAAGATTTTCTCTCTCCTTCTGCTCCCAACCCCCCACATGCTCTCTCTAAAGAAAAAAAAAAAATCATTCCTTAAGGCAGGATCTAGGGTACAGGTAAGGGAGGGGTGAGGGAAATTGAGCCCCACTGATGAGCAGAGCATCTTATAGCTGAGACAGGGATCTGCCTACCACCACCCACGTAGTGAGTGCGTTAAGTGGACAAACCTTTAGAGCAGCCTTGAGAGGGAGCAGCCTCAGTGACACTTTGCACCTCAGAATCTGTGAGCAGTGCACCGTTGTCCCTTCGCTTTCCCACAAGAGTAAAGCCAGAACTGTCCCTGATAGCTCCAGTCACCCATGGGGGGCTCCTTCCCTCACCAACAGAAGCAGTAGAGGTTGCATCTCTTCTCTCCCACCCCCCAATCCCCCTGTTCTACAGTGAAGACAGATGGAGAGAGGAGAACAGTAAACATGCATTTAAAAAGCCATGGACCTCATCTCTCTTATCCATTTATTTTTAATTAAGCTCAGAGGGAGAAATTGCCTGCTTTGAGAGGTAAAGAAACTTGTTGTGGGTTTTGAATTCTAAACCCAAGACACCAGGTAGTATGCTCTCCTTAATATTGAAGGATTAGGGAGGACTCCATTCCTCATTTCAAGCAAACTGTACTATAAAATATGACAACCTCTCTGAGTCCTGCTTGTTGTGCCCCTGTCTGTGGCTCTTTTTACATTTCCTTCTCAGACTTTGGGCAAGGACTGCTCAGACGGGCATACATTTCTGTACTTGAGACAAGGAAATGCACCATTCATGTAGTCAGCAACTTTGGCGGCTCTGTGGCCATACTTTACCCAGAGGTACATCCAGAAACACACAAATCCACCTCTAAAAGTTTGTAGAGTGAGACAGCTTTTACTGAATGTTCTCCCCAAAGGGGCAGTGAAGGGAAAAATTTATGCCATCCAACATAGCAATGTCTCCCAGTCCCTCCTCTTGGGAAGAGAAGTTGTCTCTTTCATAAAATGGCCTCGCTTCCTCCTCTGGGCACTGGCTCCTCACTGCCCTCTCTTGTTCCTCACTTTCTCAGGAAGGCCTGCTGTCAGCTTCTGCTAGCTTCCTCCCCACCCCTCACCCCAGCAGTCCTGACTGGTCCTGACCAGAGATTTCCTGCTCTTGAATATTATCAGTCAAAACAGGTGTATGGGCCCCACTGTCGCCCTGTGACAGGACTCTCATTTTAATCACCGAGGCCCTTGGAGTTTGGATTAGTTTCCTATGGTAGCTGTAACAACTTACCACAAACTTAGTGGCTTAAAACAACACAAATTTACGACCTTCAGTTCCGTAATTAGCAGTCCCAAGTGGGTCTCAAGGTGTCAGCAAGCCTGTGACCCTTTCTAGAGGCTCTAGAGGAGAATCTGGGTTTTGCCTTTTCCAGCTTCTAGAGGCTGCCACATTCCTTGGTTCTTGGCCCCCTGCCATCTTCAGAGCCAGCAAGCACATTACTCCGACCTCTGCTTTCTTCCCCGTATCTCCTTATCTGACTCTGGCTGTTCTGCTGTCTCCCTCTTCCACATTTAAGGACCCATTTAAATACCCTGGCCACGCCCTTATAATCCTGGATATTCCCCCTGTCTTCAGCTGATGAGCAACCTTAATGCCATCTGCAAACTTATTTCCCCTTTGCCATATAACAGAACATATTCACAGTTTCTGGGTATTAACGATATGGACACTTTTGGGAGACCATTTTTTGTCTACCACAAAGTTCAAAGGCCAGTGTGGCTTGTGGTAGCTTGTGGGGGAATGGTCTCCTCTTCCTGTAGCCAAAGGTTATACAGGAGAGATGTTGTGCTGGGCCCTAACTCAATTCAAGTGGGTGGCTAAGGGCTTAGCTAAAGTCTTCCTTCAAGGTGAGCATCGAGCAACCCTTTCTCAATTTTATTTTTATTTTATTTTATTTTATTTTATTTACTTTTCCAATGAGTATTTATTATTAGTTAAGCCATGATTCAGAATCCCAGGGTGGGGATCACCATGCACCCTGGTCCCCCTTCACCACCCTGGGAGAAGGATGGAGGACAGAGGAGAGTTGGGTAGAGCCAGTTCAGATCTTCCCAGGAAATGTGCCTTCTGCCTGGCGGTCGTCCGAGGCTGACACCCAGGATATGGGGCAGAGGGACTTGTACACATGCCGGTATCATTCGCACACGGGGACATCACCCCCTTTAGCAGTCATTGCCTTCTCACAGTGGTGGAAGTCCAGGTAGTTCTGCCAGTAGTTCCTGGTCTGGTTCTGGTTGGGGAAGCGGCTGTTGAAAGGTGCAGTCTGGTTGATTTTGGTCTTGACGTCTTCTGCCATGGTGCTGACTCTAAACACATCACAGCATCACCTCGCAGCTCAATGTGACCCTCAGCAAAGACGCCAGAGTCGGACCAACCCTTTCTCAATTTTAACTCTGCTGCAATTCTTGTCCTTTACCCCCATATTAGGGGTGGTTGGGCCAGGATGGGTGGCAAGTGATTTTCAGAAGAAACACTGATAAGCAAACACTTGATCTTTTTTTTTTTTTTGCAAACACTTGATCTCTAATCCAGAGACATTTTCTCTCCATAACCACTTCCATGCTCTCCTGGAAACCTCTTGGCTCACAAACAACTGAGCCATTCAGATTTTGGTAGACATCTTGGCATTTGAATGTCTACCCCATCCCAGGTTAATGCCAGACTAACACTAAATTCTTCTCATTGACTCTGGGAGGAGGGAAAGCACTGTCTCCCTGGGGCTCTGATTTGTAGATGAGGAAATACAGGGTGGACACTTGTTTTGATCTGGGAGTGACCATCACTCCAGAATCCAGGTTTACATGGTATGATAAGATAGTCTCCAAAGACGGCTGTCATTAATTCCTTATCTCCCTGAATGCACCTGCTGCTTCTCACATCAAGATGTGGAGTCTAATTCCCCTGCCTGGGCTGGCCTTAGTGACTTGCTTGACCAATAGAATGTGATGAGAGTGATATTCTGGGTCTTTTGTGGCTAAGTCACAAGGGTTTTGCTCGATCCTCTTGGAATCTAGCTATAATTATGTGAGCCCATGTCACACGGAGAAGGCAAATGTAGGCTCTCTGGTTAATAGGACCTGCTGACTTCCCAGCTGAGAGCAGCATTAGCTGCAAGCCACAGGGGTGAGCTGTCTTGAGTATCTAGCCCAGCCAGGCCTTCAGCCGATGCCAGCCCCACTTGTTATCTGAATGCAACAGCATTCAAGGCCCTAAGTGCAAACCAACCAACTGAGACCCAGCCAACTCTTAGAACTGCGAGCAATAAAAATAGTTACTTTAATCCACTAAATTTTGAGGTAGGTAGGTTTGTTACAAAGCAATGGACATTTAAGGTATACCTATACCCTTGGGGGAACCCAGAACAAGTCTAGGCAGTGTGATGCTGGGGAGGCTACTGAAAAGTGCCAGATATTGATAGAGAAGATATAAAATGTGTGATCAATAAATAATAAAGACTAAGTGCCATAGGATTTTGGAAGAGGAAGATAATCACTTGTGGGGAGCTTATCAAGGAAGGCTCCCTGGAGAAAATGAGATTTAATCTGAGTCTTGAATCCTGGGTAGGCTTTAACAGGTGGAGAGTAGGGATAAGAGATGAAAGAAGTAATGTGGACAAAAATGGCCAATCAAAAGAATGAAGGGTAGATGAGAAATGCGAGTAGATTTCCTGAAAACACTCATCTTTCAAGATTCAGCACAAGGGTGCTCTCTCCTAGGCACCCTCCTCCGCTTTCTCTAATTTTCCTACCTTCTGCCTTACTTGAACTGATCGCTCTGCTTTTGTCATAGCACCAGGAATACTTTGGGCTATACTTTTTTTTTTTAACACTCCTATTATGGTTAGGCTAAAGGTTAAGTGTCTATAACAAAGAGTTCCTCAAATACAGTGGCTTAAATCATGTGGATATTTATTTTTCTCTCCCATATAACAACTTTCAGAGGAGACCTGCCCCTCATGGTCATTCAAGGACACGGGTCCTTCTAAGTCATTGCTCTGCTATTCCCTTGGGCAATGTCACTAACTTGCCTGGTTGAAACTTGGTCACCAGCACATCCAGGCTCCGGCCAGTCTGGAAGTGGGAAGAGAGGTAGAAAGAAGGCAGACCTGAAATTCCCAACCCAGAAGTGGTGTATATCACTTCCTTCACATACTTTTGTCAAGAACTTGGTCACATGGCCTCACCTAAGCCCAAGGGAGGCTGGGGAATTGTGGTACAGCTGGACAGCCACATGGAACAGTAATTCTATCCCTAGGGAAGAGAGAGATTCGGGGTGGGCAGTAGCAGTCTGTGCCACACTTCCTCCGAATATAGGAGCTCCTTGAGGACAGGAACCACATTTTCTTCATCTATCGTCCCTGCACTGAGCCTCCTGCCTGACCCAGAGGAGTATTCAATCCATACCTGCTGAATGGATAAAGCTATCACAATGAGTGTCCTAGGCTGGATGTGATAAAGGTGCAAGGCAGTGTGGGTACCTGAGAAAGACAGGACAGATGTGGAAGTATTTAACAGGGAAATGCACAGGGCTTGCCAGAACAGAGAGCTTTTAGTGTTACAATCTTTTGTGATCTGAGTTGACAGTTCTTTGGCACAGGTTTAAAGAACTTTAACTGAATACCTCACTTAACAGACATTTATTGAACCCATTCCAAATTTAAGAAATTCCTCAACTGTTTCAAAATCACTTTAGGAAGAAGCGTGCCTCGAGCTTGAAGACTTTCAGGGTTCTTTCTCAATACTAGCTTCTGCTACTGTTATCGGGTTCGAGCACCTAACCACACACCAGGGTTTTCACCCAGCAACCATTCCGCACCATTGACCATACCTTCCTGCTCTGATACCACCTCTCTGGAGTGCTCACAGACCCCCAGAAAGTGAATGTGTGTGCTCATTCTCGGATGTCCAGACACTTTCTCTTTTCTAGAAAACCAGGCTCTGTGGCTAAGTGCAGTCAAAACATGTTATTCTTCAACGTCAGTACAGGTCTTAGAATCAGTACAGACTGAGCCTGAATTCTGGCTCTGCCCTTTACTACCAACGTTGGTAGTAGGTTCCAGTTACTTCATCTGTTTAAATCCCAGCTCCTTCACCTGTAAAATGGGTATTGGAATGGGGCTACGCCACTGGATGTGCGAGGATTTAATGAGGTTCTGGGCATAAAGCTCTTGGCCCTTAGTATTGCACTCAATAAACAATAGCTCATCCACTATTATGACAACTAGGTCTTCAGGCCTCTGTGGCTTCTCACATCAAAGGCTATAAACAGGTGTAACAGAAATAATAGCCAGTTATGGCTGTGCACAAAACTCAAGGGTGCAAATTGGAACCTTAGTGATTTCTTGACCTGGCCTTAATTTCTGACCCCGTGGCTCTGTCCTAGACTCCGGAGGACAATCTGATCCTGGTGCATGCAGTCCCACCCCAAGATTTCTCGGCCACATTTGGGATTATCATCAAATTGGAGCTCAGAGCTCCATTTTTACTTCCTCTGCACTCCTCCCTGGTGCAGCATAATCTGACAACTTTACTCATCAGCACAGTCACCATGCAGAGGGAGAACTGGGTCCCTTCTTTGGTCTCCTACGCTTCTGGGACCCATGCTTTTTGTCAGCTACTGATGTCCCATGGTTGTGGTGCTCTCTCAGAGATGACGACTCTGAGAGAGGTGGCAGCCCTAGTCAGTGGCACATTCAGTGTCATCCAATAGATCAGGCCTGTCCCTCTTACCTCGTGGGACAAGCTGAGTTCACTCCCCACACCCTGCCAGGCTAGCTTGTCTCTCACTCCTGGCTAATCTGTGGCTCACTACAAGCTCATAGAAACTCTCCAAGCCATACTTGGTCCTGTGAAAAACTGGGGCCCTCTCATGTCCAAATGGACAATGCCATTATCCCTCTTGCTTCCTATTATCAGAGGTGTGAGACCCAATTGAGCAAGCGCAGCTGGGAACCTGAACCCATACGTCTTCCTTCCCGTTATATCCCCCTGCCTTTGAGAACGTTGCCCCTTCTCTCCCTCCTCTTTCTCCTCTCATGAGAACTCATGCTGAGAGGAGTGTCCCACCACTTATCATCTTGTTCTTCCTTTATAGCTCTGCTCCTCCATCTCTGTCCTCCCCAGCACAAAGCTCCTTTTATATAGGTGGACGGGACTTACACATGTGCACAAACACACACACACACGCACACACACAGTAGAAACCAGTTCTCTGAGTTTGTGCATACTTTCCAGACTGTCTCCCTACCACCAGAGAACAGAAGTTCTTTGAAATGATAAGCTAAGGAGTCTGCCATTCCTGTTAGCAGGGTTTTTCTTCTTGTGGTGGCCAAGAGGAGTGAACATGCCATTTGATGTCTCAGCTATCAGTCTGCCACAAATTAGTAGTTCATGTTTTATCCTGTCTTGTGAGTTACACAGGTTTTTACCAGGTTACTGTAGTTGCAAAGGAGGCCTACCAGCCTGCTCAATTCCCAGAGTGGGCAGAACCCACTTCATGGGGCTCCCATCGACCCTTCTATTTCCCATTCCAATCTTTTCATTTAACTTTTATCAAAGTTATACATATAATTTTAAAAGTCAAATAGTCTTTGTGGGCTCCTCTCCCGTCCTCCATTCCATTCTCCCTTTAGTCCTTTAGCTGGTTCTTTTGATTTGCCTCTATATTGCTCAAATTGGGATCACATTGCTACTGCTCGATTTACAGGCATTATTTATGGATTTCCAAGTAGGGAGATGAAGATTACATTTCTTTTAAAGACTTCCACACATACTAATTTGCCCTCCCTCCACCAATACTTAAGGTTTACTTTGTTTTGACAATATAAATGCTAGTCACCGGTGAGCCGGATGGTATAGTTTAATTGCCTTTCCCTTCTCAAACAACGTTTTGTTTTCCCTGGAGCTCATAAATGCCCTTTTCCTCCTCCGCTTAGTTTTCTGTGTACTTACATCTAAATTCTGTCATCTCCTTGGAGACTTTGCTCCCAGATCCTTCCACCTAACCTTTTGGACCACAGCCTTCTTGGCCTATAGCACAACTCCCATCTCTTATTTATTCTCTCATCTTCTTGGTCTTATTTGCTACCTCTATATGTTTGTTCTACTTTCTGGGATATTTCTTTGGCTTTTTATTTCAACTTCGCTATTGGCCTATACGTTTTTTATTATCATAGTTTATTTTCTGACTGTTCTTTGCTTTTTGACCTTTTTAAAAAAAGCAACCTAGTCCTATTTCACAGATTCTACGTTATCTTTAATTTCTCTGGGAATATGATTAATTATCATATTTAAAATATTTTCTTCATTCTTGGCATTGTCTCTATCAATACAGATTCCTTTTCTTTTCTTTTCCTGTTTATTTTGGTCTTTGTCTTTCAGTTGAAGAACTGCCTCAAATGTCTAGTGGTCCTTGCCTTTCCTTTCCTGTTTAGGAGCGCAATGCTAAAAATCTGATTGTTGACTGGTGATCTTGACCTGGAGTAATAAAGGTGGAGGGAGCAGTAGGTGTCAGTATCTTTTGATGGTTTCTTCTGGACTGCTCAGATTCCCTGTGGAAAGATCTCCAATCTCCAGCCAGCATTGTGGGAGCTGAGTGTAGGAAGAGGGCTGGAGAAGAGAGCGGGGTGAGGGGGGGTGTCTTTCCTGGTCAATATACAGACTTCGACTTTATCTTCCTGTTTTTAGTACGGTATCTCAGCTCTCATCAGTGCCTCACGTCTTCTGGTCCAAAGACCTCTGTTTTATCCTTCCCAGATCATTAATTTTTAGTTTTGTGCTCAGACTGGGGAGAAGACCCCAGGATCTATATGCTCCTCAATCAGTCCTGTTCTTAGCCCACCCTGCATTTCCCTCTTTCTGAGCTATCTGATGCCTCAACTCCTGACTTAGGTTTTAGCGAAGTCAATTGCCACTGATCATCCACTGTCAGCTTCCAAAATGTAGTTACCACTGTCCGTACCACTGCTTCCCTTTGTTATTTGGGTTTACACCCTTAAGAAAAAATCCCTTTCCTGCCATTTTCGTAGGGTTTGGGGAGAGTGAAGAGATAAAAACTGTGTTCAATCTGCCATCTTCAAGCAGAAGTGTTTCATTCTATTTTAGTCCTTTCTGGTTTCACTTGGGAACCATCCAAGCTAGATGCTATGATGTAGCACTTTAAACATCCTCTACAACCCGGCTCCTTTTTCCTTCCACTGCTCTGGATCTGCATCCGAATGGGGATTATTCCACAGGCCATCTTTTCTCCTCTTGCAAACAGACTGCTCAACACACAGATCACTATGACCTCAGATACCACACTTCTCAATTTCAGCCTCACTCTCAACAGTGCCCAGAAGAGCTTAAAGGTCCCTGGTCAATACCATTTTCCACCTCCCCAGCAATTGCAGGCACTCAACCCTTTTACCAACCCCCCAATTCTACCCTGCTCCTCTGTGCTTTAATCCAGAAATGACTTTCCTTCATATTTCAGGAAAAAAACAGAAGCAACCAAATGTGGATTTCCTTAACTTCCTTCCCCTATTTGTCTACCCCATGAAGGAATCTGTGTCTGAGCCCATCCGGAGCCCCCTCTTTAGCAGACTTGGGCCAGCACTGTAACAGGCTCTGCTTCTGAAGCTGTCAGAGACACTCTTCCCACCGTGTTGACCACACTGTGGCTTTCAGAACCAGCTCCTCCTGCCTCTTTGGGACTTACCTCCTCCTGTTCTTTGCATCTTTGACCTCTCTCCCTGTTTTGGCACATTCCTGTCAGCTTAGAAACAACTTAAATGTTTCCACCTCAGAAGAATCTCTGTAAATCCCCACTTAGATACTGCGCTCTCTTTCTCTCCTTACTCTTCCACTGGGCTTCTTGAAAACATTGGTGCTCATTATCTCCACTTGCCCTTCCTTACTGCTTTGACCTTTGCACTCAGGCTTCCACCCACCAGTCGCCCTCACCGATGCCCCCTTGGTGGACACATGTGTTGGGCATCTTGCAGTTCTTGGCTTACTTGGCACTATTTAGCACGATGGGCCACCACCTCCCTGATGAACCACTTTTCCTGGACTGCACTACCGCTCTCCTGGTTCTCCTCACTCTCCTGCCACTCCTTCTCTGCTGTAGTTTTTCTTTCTCTCCTGTCCTTGATGTTCCTGTCCCCCTGTTCCATCTCAGCCCTCTTTTCCCCTCCTTCTCCATAAGCTTCCCCTGTTCATCCCATACTAACCACCTGGTCTCTCTTGCCACCTCTGTGTGGATGGCTATATCTCTACCCCAGTTGTTCTGCTGAGCTCAGACCTGCATTTCCATCAGCTGGCAGGACATTTCTGCCAGGATATTCCACAGGAACCTCAAACTCCGCATGCCCCAAGCCGAAATCACTATTGCAGAACCTAAACTGGCACAAAGTGCTTTTTGCAATCTTTGTGAAATCTTGGGGGAAGTTACTGCAGTCTCATCTGGGAAACTGGATGATAATACATTCCCTATAGGATCAAATGGTCTCATTATGTCTATGACATATGTCTAGCATTCATCAGAGTGATTGACATCCTGTCCATGCTCAACAAATGGCCCCATCATTAGTAGTAGCAGAAGGAGAAGGAGGATGGTGAGGAGGGTTAGGCACTGCCATAACCTGTTCCCAGTCCAAACACCCGGGATTCATCCCAGGCCCCTGCCCCCCACCCACACCTGCACCTCCCTGCCCCCTGCCAACCTTACACAATCTGTCATCACGCCTACTGATCCTATCCCATAAATATCTCTCATATCAGGTTTCCTGTTCCCATCCTCACTGCCCTGCCTTCCCAGTTCAGTCCCAATCCTCTCTCACCTAGGTATTGAAAAGTCAGGCTGCCTGGCTTCCCAGCCTCTGGTCTTACCATTTTTCCCTCCAGTCCATCCTCTAAATCTTCACCAAAATGATATATCTATCATGCCTGTCTGACTGTCACATCTCTCCTAAGCATATTTCAGTAATAATTATAATTGTAGCAAAGAGGGAGAGAAGCTAAATATTTAAAATCATAACTGACTACAGCTGCAACATCCCCTAAGGCATGCATTCCTCCTGAGCACAGGGCTCTGTTTGGTAAAACACCTGAGTGGATGCAGAAGGTGAACAGTTGAGAATATAACACAAAGAGATAGCTAAACTCTTCTGCAGAGGAAATAAACTGGAATTAGGGGTTTGGAAGGCATCTAGAAAGGAAAGAAAGTTGAGGAAAGCCTTGGGGATGGGGAGATTCCAGCTTACTATCTCAGTGGATAGCTGGAGAGAATTAGGTTATCATGGAGTGGGGCTGTCACATAAAGATTAGAGGTGTCTAATATATCCTCTCAAGATCTGGACTGTTCTGTGCTGCTCTAGAACCCCTCCCATTCTGCCCTCAACCCCACTGCCCTTTGCTCTGCCTGGAGGCAAAGTTTTGGCTGGCATGCCTGGGAATAGGGAGTTGGGGTGGAGATTGGTGTGTCTGAGGCTGAGCTTTCAGCAAGCAGGGCCAAGAGTTTGCTTAACAATGGAAGGGCTGAGCAAATAAGCAGATACATTGCGGATAATGGGATTCAGGTTTTTTACTGTCAGAGAAGAGAGTTAAAAATAGGTAATGAGGAAGGAATGGTGTGGGACTGGAATCAGGGGTATTGATACAAACTCATGGATTTTACAGACCTATATGTGTATGTAGGCATATAAGTACACAGAATATACACGCATAAATATGTTTATTTCCATACTCTGTCTCCTGAGAGGGCCTAGAATCAGTTATATCACAGTAGCAATTTAAGCACAGCTAGCTCCCAAATCTTGGTTTCTAAATACCATTCTCCACTAAAAGGAACTGGGGCTCTTAAGAAAAAGGGCTGATTCCAGGCTGGGACAGAAATGTACAAGAGAAGACAGGAATATTTTGTTGCTTCATAAAGTAAGGAAATGTTCAATGAATGCTAGAGACCTAGCAAAAGAACACAGGAATGAGCTGAAGGAGCTCCCACTGGCCAAATCTCAAATATCCCCAAATACATTTTGAGGATGAACATATATAATGATAGTAACAGATTATAATCCATTGAATAAAACAAGAGTCCATACTGATATAAATAAATGAAAAAAATAAATAGGAGAAAAGAAAAAGGCCTCCCTGAGGTTAAATGCCAAATAAATATGAAAGGAATAGTTAAGTTAGAAAATCATCAGTGGGTGATCAAACTAGTGGATAAAAGTTTGAGGAGGGGATAAAGAAGATGTGGTATTTATATATACAATGGAATATTATGCAGCTATCAAAAATGAAATCTTGTCATTTGCAGCCACATGGATGGAACTAGAGGGTATTATGCTAAGTGAAATAAGTCAATCAGAGAAAGACAATTATCATATGATCTCACTGGTATGAAGAATCTGAGAAACAAGACAGAGGATCATAGGGGAAGGGGGGGAAATGAAACAAGACAAAACCAGAGAGGGAGACAAACCATAAGAGACTCTTAATCTTAGGAAACAAACTGAGGGTTGCTGGAGTTGAGGGGGGTGGGAGGGATGGGGTGGCTGAGTGATGGACATTGGGGAGGGTATGTGCTATGGTGAGCACTGTGAATTGTGTAAGACTGATGAATCACAGACCTGTACCCCTGAAACAAATAATACATTATATGTTAATAAAAAAAAACATAGTTACCATGCTTTCTAAAAAAAAAATCTTGAGGAGGAACCAGAAGTTTACATAATTTACAAAATTACATAATCTCAAAGTATCTCCCCCCAAATTTCTTATTAATCACAAAGGAAAAAACAGTAACTTTACTATTTTTCTACTATTACTATTTACTAAATACTATATATTTACTACTAGCAAGGAAATGTATCAGACAACACATTAATCAGGTGGTCAAAGATATTATCACCAGTAATGGGCCAGAGTGACATCATGGGCCTTCTTCTTCTTTTTTTTTTAAAGATTTTATTTATTTATTTATTTGAGAGAGAGAGAGACAGATCATGGGGAGGAGGGGCAGAGGGAGAGGGAGACAGAGTCTTAAGCAGACTCCATGCTGAATGTAGAGCCCAACGCAGGGCTCAATCTCACGACCCTGAGATCATGCCCCTGAGATCAGGACCTGAGCTGAAATCAAGAGTCAGATGCTTAACCGACTACACTACCCAGGCGCCCCAACATCATGTGCCTTCTGATAATGATATACTGAGAATACATCATTTCAGTGATATTCCTGTCAAAAATGCCTAACTACCTAGAAAGATATGACAAATAAATGCAAAGTCTGATTCTGGATTGGATCCTGGACCAAGAAAAAACAGTTATAAAAGACTTTTTTGAGACAACTGATGATATTTGAACATGGACCATCGATTGGAAAATAGTATTGTATCAATGTGAAATGTCTGTATTTTGAAAATTGCACTGTGGTTATGAAAGAGAGTCCTTTTTCTTAGAAAATGTGCAGTGAAGCATTTGGGGGAAGGGGGCATTATGTCTCCAACCTATTCTCAAATGGTTCAGAAAAATGCACATTTATCTATCCATCTAACTAACTATTAATGATAAAGGAAATGGAACTGAGAATTTCCTGGAATTTTCAAAAGACACCAGATCCAGGAATCTCAATAAATTTCAAGCAAAGTAAATGGAAAGATAGCCACATTCATATATATCCCAATTAAACTGCAGAACACCGTAAAAAAAACAACAAAAACTTAAAACAGCTATAGAGAATAGACAGATGATGTGTCAAAGTGGCAGTTAGACTTACAACTGACTTTCCGATGGAAATAATGGAAACCAGAAGACAGGTAAGGAAGAGTATGTCTGGAATACATGAGATCCCTTAGGGGGGTCTCTTAGTTTATCATGCCCTGTGATTAAGGTTAATGGCAAACTATGACAATTCAATCCAGGTTGGATCAGTAATGGCCAGACTCTTTAGGAAAGATTTGGGTCACCCCCACCAGGTAAAGAACTAGGACTAGCTGCAGAAGTGTATATTGGTCTTTAGGAGGGCGATTCAAGAATCTATCAACATTATAAAGTAACTCCCTTTGATTCAGCAATTCCACTTCTGAGAATCTACCCTTTTAATATATATAATATGTATAAAGATGCATGTGCAAGGATGTGTGGTCTATCACCAGAACCATGAAATCTATCATGATCCATCCCAACCAAAAGAATACCATAGATATACCTCTGTATGCTCTGTCATGCAAGCATCCTTAAGATCTCAATTTATTTTGATCAGTGAAAATAGCAAATCATGCAGACCATTACCTTTTGTACAATTTCATTTCTATAAAACTGAAAGTATGCACAAACACACAGTTGCGTGTCTAAACACATATAAAGATAAGTGTGTGTGTGTGCGCGTAAATATCGAGAGAAAGCTATAAGAACATACACCAAACTGGGAGGTGGGGGAAAGAGATGATGATTTGTATCAAGGAGGATGTTTTCTTACTCAGTGTACTTCTGTGATGCTTGAGTCTTTCACAACACAATGGGTTAATACATTGCTTGTGGATGGAGAACGTTTAAAAAGTAAACTGCTCTAAAGTAGACAGACCAGCATTCCCAACTGCTCCTTGAAAAGAAAGGGAATGTTTTCAAAACTTAGAGCCACCCCTTACTAGAGCCCTCCCCTAGCTAAGTGAACTCAAGGCCGGGGTGAGGAATTGTTCTCAGGGCTCTGTGGGCAGGCATCTATTCTCTTGGACATGAGCTGGGACTCTGAGTGGAGCATCAGACTCCGTGTATGGAACACCCCAGTCATTTCCATTATCTGGGAGGCCTCATCCCAGCACTGCCCCATGCAGGGTGGCCCACGGCTCCCATTCACCCACCCTGCTGTATCTCAAACCCAAGGCTAGCCTTTTTTAGGAATAGCAAAAGAAGCCTTGATGATAGTGTTTTCCAGGTCTCTGAAATTTGTGTCCTGGAGTAGAATAAGGTCAACCACAGTGACAAGCAAAACCAAGAATGAGGCAGTGTGTAGAGTATGGTGATGATTGCAGTTTTCATTTCCTCTAGGCAGAGAAACCTCAGGAGGCTGAGGTCAGGGCTTCCCAGCATTTTTACCCTGAGACTTATTGGGACATTTCAAAAGTTTCCCCCCACACCTTGGTGTGTGTGTGGGGGGGCAGATGATTCCTTCTCCAGGGATGGGATGAGATTGTATGATGAACTTTGTGTGAGACGAAGTACCCTGTAGAGACAGGAGAGACTGGGAATTGGTTTGTTCTCTGGGGAGTTAAAGTGTTGGGACGTTCACAATTTTAACCTTATTTAGAAGTTAATATCTGAATATAGATTTGAAGAGGTAAGAGATGAAGCCAAGTGAAAGTCAGAAGGAAGAGTATTCAGGTCCAAGGAGCAGCAGGGCAAAGGCCCTGAAGTAGGATTGTGTCTGGTGTGTTGCACAACCAAGAAGTCTTTGTGGGAGGGAAAGAGATAAGATCAGAAGGGAAGGGAGGAAGATGGAGAATGAGAACTGCCTTGATAGCTTGTAAGGACTTTGCCTTTTATTCTAGATGAATTAGGGAGCCATTAGCAGTCTAAGAGCCAAGTAGCACCATGATTTGATTGGGTATAATAGGATAGTTCTGGTTGCTATGTTGAGAACAGACTAAATGAGTAAAGGAATAAGGGGAAAGCAGGGAGGCCAGTGAGGCAGCAACTACAACAGTCCAAAGGAGAGCTAGTAGAGTTGAGATTTTCTTGACAGAGTGGCCAGCATCACCTGGAGAGCCTGTGATACTCTTTGGGAAGACAGGGACTCTTTAGAACAAATAATGAAATGAATATACTACTTCTCTGTGTTTCTACCCCCTGAGGTTGATACTTTTATTAGTCTGGGGTGGGACCAAGGAATTTGCATTTCTACAAGTTACCAGGTGATAGAACTGCTGGTCTGGGAACCATACTTTGAGAACCACCAACTTTTTCTTCACAACACTGATGAAAATGTGCAATGAACATGTGTTTATCATATTTCCTCAAGAGAGCACCTTGCTTACCCTTGTGTCCCTGTGCCAAGCATGATGCAGTGAGCTCAGCTCTGGGCCAGGCATGGTGCTGTACTGAATGAAGTTCTTGAGCATCTCTGGTTTGAATGGTTTGGAGGTAACTGGTGATTAAACTTTTCAGGAAATGGTCATTAGAGGGAAGGGATTCATTATAATAACAATGACAATGGGTGTGACACTCCGCATGGGCATTTTACTACATCTTCTCCAATTAAATCCCGTGAAAGCCCTGTGAGTCTGGCATTATCACCTCTATTTTATGAATCTTGGGGTTTAATTTTCCCAAGGTCACACCATTAACAAGTACCACAGCCCAGCCAGGCCTGACTGACCACTCTGCTGTGTTTACATCACAGGCTACGTCAAGAAGTCACTGATACCAGGAGATTGCCTTGAAGACAGGAGCTTCCTCACTTGGGGACTGTGCGCCATTTTGAAAAATGCAGGGAATATGCCATCCTTTAAAAAAAAAAAATGCCTCCTGCCTGAATTGAGAGCCCTGTTCACACAGCACATTTCCAGCCCCAAGCTCTTCTTGACAGAGCGCTGGTCCCCTAATAGGTAGCAGAGGCTGCCCCAACATAAGGCTTTTTGCTGATCTTTGTGGTTTTTTGCCGTTCTCTGGTGGAGCACGTTTCCTGAGCTCTCACCTTCTCAGCCTCCTCCTGTAGGATGATGGACACAACTCCGGGGCTGAAGCTCCACAAATCGAGGCCAGCCTATCTCTAAATGGAATCCATCGCTCTCCCGAGAGAGGGGGAAAATAAAGTTCCAGGACTTCCCGCCTCATCAGTCGCTCTCTTCCCCCGCCCTCCCCAGAGGATAAAAATAGCCTCCTCCCGGGGCCTCCCAGCCCGAGCAGCAACGGCGCCCGGAAACCAGGCCTGCCCCGCGAGCAGATGCGCAGTGACGCGCGGGGCCGGCGGGCGGCCCGGGGATCAGGGAGCGGACCTGCCCGCACCGGCGAGGTGAACCGGCCGGGAAGGGACGCTGGGAAGTCTCAACCGAGAGAGGGGGCACCTGGAGCAAGTTTGAGCGCGATGGTGGGGGCTCACATAAATGCACCCGGAGACCTGGAGGTCCGCGCGCACGGGCTCGTTCGGAAGCCTTTGGAAAAGCCGAGGCGTATCCGCGATTCTTAACCTCTTTAGTGGCCCAGGACTCGCTAGAACAAATGACGAAACGTACCTAGCACTTCTCTGTGTGTGCCCAAGCACACAACGGAGAAACACACACACACACTTCGGCACACCACAGGTTAACAACCCCAGACGAGGGTTGATAATGGGGACGCAGAACGATTATAAAAAATAAAAATTCCTAACGTGTAAGGATAAGGTTACTAAAGTTTGCTGAGCAGGATCCTTTTGGAGAATAAATGCATACTGTCTTTATCCATGGGAAGTGACACAGAAATGTTAATGTTCATCTCCGATGGTGGTATAAAAGATGCTTTCTATTTTTCACCATTTTCTCAGTAAGAAAAAAGCAGGTTTCTCTTTTGCTACCAGAGCGGCCGCATCAGGCATTATCCTGGATCTGGGGAGCCTATTCAGCGGCAGCTGCGGCCCGGGCCTGCCTGCCTGGACTGTGTCGCGGGGAGCCGGGGTGTTACAGACAATAGACAAGCAAACATCAGGCTGGTGACAACGTGGGACGGGGTCCCTTTAAAGGGTGCCCAAGGAGCCCTCAGCCGGCGGCAGCACTTGAAAGCCAAAGCGCTCCCAGCCTGATCGCGACCAGCACGGAGCGGATGGTGCGTGCGTGCGCGATCTCGGGGCGGCGGCGGCGCGCACGGGCGCGCCTCCGCGGCCAGCCCCCTGCAGTGGACGATGCCGCCGAAGCGGCGGCGGCGGCGCGCTGCGGCGGTCTGAAGCGGCGTCCGGCTGCCACGGGCCGGCGGCGCGATGAGCTGGGCTGCCGCCCCCGGCTCGGGGCTGTGAGGGGCTCGGGGCCGG